>NW_009212232.1:0-41010 GCF_000690835.1 Fulmarus glacialis
CATACAATTGGCCTCAACCCATCGATCCATCGATTTTGGTGTCATAAGCAAACTTTCTGAGGGTACACTCTGCCCCATCATCCAGATCATTAATGAAGATGTTAAACACGACTGGATCTAATACTGACCCCTGGGGTACACTGCTAGTTACTGGCCTCCAACTTGACTTTGTGCCACTGAGCACTGCCCTTTGGGCTTGGCCATTCAGCCAGTTTTCAATCCACCTCACTGCCTGCTCATCCAGCCCATACATCAACAGCTTGTCTATGAGGATCTTAATGGGAGACAGTGTCAAGCACCTTACTGAAGTCCAGGTAGTCAATACCCACTGCTCTCCTTTTGTCTACCAGGCCAGTCATTTCACCATAGAAGGTTACCAACCTGGTCAAGCATGATATCCCCTTGGTGAATCCATGATGACGACACCTGATGACTTTCTTGTCCTTGTGAAATGTGCCTGGAAAATGGTTTCCAGGATTAGCTGCTCCATCACCTTCCAGGCTGACTAGCCTGTAGTTCCCTGTGTCCTCCTTCTTGCCTTTCTTGAACAAAGAGTGACATTTGCTTTCCTCCAGTCCTCAGGCACTTCTCCCAGTCACTCAAAGATTATTGAGAATGGCCTCACAATGACATCAGCAAGCTCCCCCAGCACTCGTGGATGCATCCCATCAGGGCCCATGGACTTATGTATGTCCAGTTTGCTTAAGTATTCCCTGCACCTGATCCTCTTCCACCAAGGGGATGTCTTCCTTGCTCCAGCCTTTCCCGCTGGTCTCTGGGACCTGGGATTCCCGGAGGCTGGCTCTTGCTAGTAAAGACTGAAGCAAAGAAGGCATTCAGTACTTCAGCCTTTTCCATGTCCTGTGTCATCAGGTTCCCTGCCTCATTCAGGATTGGGCTCACATTTTCCCTAGTCTTCCTTTTGTGATCTATGCATGATAGAAGCCCTTGTTGTTGCCTTTGATATCTCTTGCCAGATTCAAATCTCTACATGCTCAGACAACGTCTCTCTATTCTTCCCAAGTTACTTGTCCCTGCTTCCACCTTCTGTACGCTTCCTTTTTGTGTCTGAGTTTTGCCGGGAGCTCCTTGTTCATCCATGCAGGCCTCCTGGCATTTTTGCCTGACTTCCTATTCAGTGGAATAGACTGCTCTTGAGCTTGAAGGAGGTGATCCTTGAACATTAACCAGCTTTCTTGGGCCCCTCTTCCCAAATATAATATAAAATTATCAATTTTGCATGAGAAGAAAGTGGCAAAACCAGCCCTTTTATCTGAAAGTGTTGAAATTGGTCACACGGTCTCCGTTCATCTATCTTATAATAAATGGTTATGTCTAGGGTACTTCATACCAGTGCAGTGGTACAGGTTAGTGATACAGCTGGTGAATTCAAATTCCTAAGTATGTTGCTATTTGCAGAATTCTTAGGTCACATAAAATGATTTTAGTTTGTTTGCATACAAACAAGCTTTCAGTAGAAGTGAACTGTTTAATTAGACTACCAGATTACACAGAAAAAACCAAACTGAATCAAATACAAAAAACCTACAGGTAAACATTGATATTACTTTGACTGATAGAATACAACCTCTGTATCATTAGAACTTAACATTCTTCAATGGAATATTTCTTTGTAGAAGAATGGATCACAGAAAAATAAACTGTTTACTACTGCTGAGTAGTAAACCTAAATTGTATTGTAAGGAACTTCACAGAATATAACATTGTTTCTGACACTTAATCTGCAAACCCACAACAGGTCAGCACTGATCACACATTTCCTTAGCTGAATTAATGGCCAGAATATTTCTCTCAAAGATCAGCTCCTTTAATACAGGGTGTCATTTACTTAGTTGAAGGACGGAAACATAATTTACCTTACAAAACCCAAAGATTTCTAACTGCACAAGGACTAAACTTCATGGATTATTCCATACACACACGCACACACTCTCTGCCCATTCCACTTTCAGTGCATGTGAACTGCTGGTTCCTAAATACACAGTCTTACAGTCAGCAGTATCTTCTACACAGTCCTTGAAAAACCTGTAAGCCAGTGCAAGCCCACAGCAACTTAATTTCCCTTCCCAAAATTCAAGTAACACAGAAACACAAAGCAAGAGAACAGAAAACATTGCCTATATGCATCTTGATGAACTATACCTAGCACATACCATGCATGTAGTATGTATTACAATTGCCCTTTCTCTATTAAGAGATTGTCCACAGCTAGGCTCAACTTACCGTGATTCCCAAGCAGTTAACCAATCTGATGGAGACAGGAACTCAACCCCAATAGAACTGAAACTGCAATGTGATCTTTCCAAAATGCAAAATATGACCTAGAGGCTTCAGCAATGTCACATACCTTTAAGACCCTGTGTTTAGAGCCATGACTGACTGATTTACATAAATTCACATTTTTCAAAGATATTGCAGGAGGTGTAATAGCCCTACCAAAAAACTGAGCTCTACCTGAAACAGGAGGGACTACTTCCACCATCTCACACTGCCAGTGGTGTAACCACAGGCTTTGGGGGCAGATCATGGTGATCAGGTTGTTTAAAAATTGTAGCACTGCAGCCACTGCACAGAAGGGGTGTTTTCGGTGCACCAGCCGGGAATCGAACCCGGGTCACAAGAATGGGAATCTTGCATGATACCACTACACCACTGGTGCTGGTGCTTCACTGCAACCTCTAAATAATCAAATCACCCTAGGCTGCCCCAGGGTGCCAAGTGCTGCATAGTCAGTTACCGATTTAGTCCTTAAATATAAAGGATTCCTAGCCCTTTTATCAGCTGCTGAGACAAAAGAATCTTGTATAGATCTAAAAGATCTTGTTCCCTGTGAATTAAAACATTGGAGATGATCAAGATCTACTACAAGCATGCTAGGAAAAATATAGCCAAGAGTACACATGTGAATGGCCCAAATCTTCCCTAGATGATAATGATCAAAGATGATACAAGAAAGAGCAAGAGAGATTTTTTGGCTGAAGGAGGCAACATGAAAGCAGATGTACTCTGGTACTTCCAAGTCTAAGGCCATTTAGTTAGGAGCCATTTCATTAGATAGTAATAATAGTTCTATTCTTTAGACTTTCACAGGTCTGCCTCTGTCACATACACTGATTACACTTTCCTGCACACCAGTGAGGTTAGCAATGAGATAGAGACCAACAATATCAATGTGAGTAGTAACCAGGCTGTGACATAACCACGACTTACAAGAGTTATAACTGTAAGTGGATTACCAGTTACAGACAGACTGATGAAGGAGGTCAAGAAACTAATGCTATGAAGAATCAGTGGCAAATGATGAATTTGTGAAGGTACAGTATGTGATGCCGTGAGATCAAAGACCAAATACTTAGATGGGATCAGAAGTAATTACAATACTCCACCCAGCAAAGAGAGGTTCAAGGATATTCTGACTACCAGATGAAACTTCAGTTGTAAATCTGTCCCTGAACAAATCATTTCCATACACTTTTGGTAACGGTTTCTGGTTAGTTATTACAGTTTCTGTACTATAGTCTCTGGTAATACTGATTTGAACTATTCAGACCACAGTCACATTGCTTTCAAAACAGGAAGTTTTTCTGCAGATGGTCTTGTGACCTGATTCTGAAACAGGTCTCATTAATTATTGCGTCAGAGATAGATGACTTAATTTTGCAAATTCCACATGTAGAAACTTACAAATCACATACTTCATGACACATGTAGTTCTCCTAATGAAGCACTTTTAATATTTCCATATGCCCCATAACATCTTCATATGAACAACACTTACAATAGACTATGTAGGAAAAAGAATTATCTACCAGAAACAAATTACCTGAAGAAAGTAACACATATTCTAAAATACTGACAAAAGGTCATTGGGCAAGTAACTACTCACTTTCCCTAGGGAAGTTTTGAAGCAGCCAACTGCTTCCAGCTGACTGGAAACCCTACATCGTGGTTTAACCAGGCAGGCAGCCAAACACCACACAGCTGCTCGCTCACTCCCCCCACCCCCAGTGGGACGGGGAGACAATTGGAAGGGTAAGAGTGAAAAAAACCTCCTGGGTTGAGATAAAGACAGTTTAATAGAACAGAAAAGGAAGGGAAAATAATAATAATAATAATAATAGAATATACAAAATGAGTGATGCACAATGCAATTGCTCACCACCTGTGCTGACCCATAACCAAGTAGCGATCGCTACTTCCTGGAACACGCCTACCATTCATATACTGAGCATGATGTCACATGGTATGGAATACCCCGTTGGCCAGCTGGGCCAGCTGTCCAGGCTATGCTCCCTCCCATCCTCTTGTGCACTTGGCAGAGCATGGAAGCTGTCCTTGACTAGCAGATACTTTGCCACAACTAAAAACATCAGTGTGTTATCAACATTCTTCTCATACGAAATCCAAAACACAGCACTAGGAAGAAATTTAACTCTATCCCAGCCGAAACCAGGACACCCTAAAAAAAAATTAATCTGATTATTTCTTAAAAAGGGTGTAAGTATAGCTAGTCTTCTTTTTGGGAAGGTAGTGACTAAATGGCTTCACAAATTCCTTCCAAAATGTCTACAATTATAAAAAGACTTAAATATCAAAATACCAAAGCCAAAAGAGCAATTCATCTAAACAGTGCAGGGTAAGCAGATCTGTGCTGAAGCTGGAAAGAAATGAAAGGAACCAAACAATGACTGTTCCACTCCGATTTCCTATACCTTTCACATGGAGCAAAATTGTTTTGATGCATACAAGGCTACCCATGACTCTGGAGGTCAAAACACTTTAAGCATGGATGCAAGAGGAACATAAATATTCCAAGCAGAAAAGCCAGTGGACTACAGCTGAAAGAAGAACTGTGGTTCTTCGGTGCACGTGTTCCATACTCCACCCTAGGTACAGGTGTTGAAAATTTTATCACAGCTTCTGCAGCTTACTCAGGAACTCTGTCCCCATTTGAGAAGCATGCTAAGTTTTTGATTTTTCTCTCCCTAAGCTTTCATACATTCAGTAACTGTGCATAGCACATGGACCTGAGATTTTTTGATGTAATAGTATCTGTAAGATATACTCAGCCATTACGTATCAGGTCAAACGCACAGTTTTTCCTCAGCTTCTTTCATCCAAGATGCTTAACATACTATGAAGGAAAGGCAACACAGATGGGGGGTTGAATGTTCATACGGACAACAAATCCCGAAGTATTCCAGTAACTGGAACTTTTTTCCTCACCCAAATACTTGTTTGCATAAACTTTGTATTTCAGATCCTTCTAAGCTCAATCACAAATTACCTGGAGATAGGTCTTGGAATACTTTGGGAAAAAATTACTTCAGGATCATTTTGCCAAAGGCAACACTATTTCTGGATGCCTCTGCACAGCACTCAGTATCAGTGTGTGTGAGGATGTCCTCATCAATGCCATCAATATAATTTGAAGCACATTTCTGATTATAAAAAGCAAGCTCGCTTCAATAGTTTCAGAGAAGATATACTGCGAGAATATGATATCCATTTTAGAAAATATAAGAGGTAGAAGTGTTTCTCTCTCATATCAAGAAAAAACACAAGAACTTTTTGAAATTGCTTATTCTCTGTAAGAAGAGGTAAGGATTTTACATTTATTGACAGGAAGAAGTCTATATGCTGGATTAAGAAAACTTGTAAACCAACTGCCTGGTTCATGTAGTAAGGTAATTTGAGAAAAAAAACCACAGTATAAAGGGGATCAGCTAACAGAATATGGATGTCTCCCCCCCCCCCGCTTAAGAGAAACAGTACTCAGGAAGATTCAGTAGTGAACAAGTCAGAAATGGATTAAACTGTGTCCCCATAACAGTCATAAGCAATAAGTTTAAGTCTCTCTATAAAATGGGACCCTTAGTAACAGAAAACACCTTGCCTAATTTCTTTAGATCTGTGTGATGGAAAAGCAGAAAAGAGATTTCAGTGGGCTGGGGATGGGAAGAGACTACCACAAAATGAAAATAAAGGAGCTGACTAGCAACCAAAACCCCTTCAAATCTATTAAGAAAATTAATATTATAACAACATAAAAATCTTTGACCTTTCTGACCATTTAGTCCATGATGCTAAATACATATTAATAAAGAAATCAATTACTAAAAAATAGTAAGATCAAACTACTGAGAAGTAATGAGGAACAGGATGGTGAGAAAAAAACAGCCAACAGATGCTCCTCAAGTTCAATGCAAGTGTAAAAAGAGAGCTATGGTCTTGACAATGACAAGATATTGGTAACAAAAGTGTTTCAGACAGGTGGGGATAGTGACATGTTAATGACCAGTCCAATCTTACTTTGAGGATAATTCTGAGCAGCAGTGAAGTTCAGAATAGGTACAGAATCCCCTGGACAGGTTTACTGGGTCTGGCTCTGATGGAGTTAACTTTCTTTACAGCATCCTGCATGGTGCTGTGTTTTGGATTAGTGGCTAAAATAGTGCTGGTAACACACCAGTGTTTTGGCTATTGCTGAACAGTGTTTGCATTTTCTCTTTTGTCCACTCTGCCCTCCCAGTAAGTAGGCTGGGGGTGGACAAGAAGTTGGGAAGGGATACAGCAAGGACAGCTGACTTGAATTGGCCAGAGGGATATTCCATACCATTTAATGTCATGCTTAGCAATAAAACTGGGGTAGGGGAAGAAGGAGGTGGGGGTTTTTTGACTTCCAAGGTGGCCATTGCTCAGAGACTGGCTAGACATTGACGTGCTTGTGGAAGGAGGTGAGTGATTACTTTTGCATCCCTTGGGTGTTGTGGTTTCCCTCCCATACCCCTATTAAACTCTCTTTACCTCGACCCATGGTTTTTTTAGATGTTGCTCTTCCTGTTCCCTACCTCACCATGCTGGGGGTGGGGGCTAGGGGCTCAGGAGGCATGGAAGATAATGACATATTTGATCAGTGTGCTAGACTGAATTTTTAGCTTTTTAGCAGTTAATTGGTAGGTCTTGATAATGGCTGCTTTCAGCTTTTGCTGTCCGCTGCATTGTTTGTTTTGCCTGAGACACGTATGATAAAAGCAGTGGCCTTGAGCCTAGTCTGGCATTCGATCCATGCATTGCTGTCATCCCAGTACTCTGGAAACCATCTCTCCTTAGGCACTACCTTCCCTCTCCTTAGGCAACCTGCTGACCCTGAGTCCCCCGGGATCACCATAGAGATGCCAGCCTTAGTGTGGACCCCGACTTGGCACACTCCTAGGCTCAAGTGATCTGGCAGTCTCCACCTCCTGAGTAGCTCAGGTTATCTTTGGAGCAAGACGTCTAGTGATAACTATAGCAACCCAAGGCAAAAGGGTTACCTCGGCCAGACACAGACCTTGAAAATGGTAAAAGCCACCCCACAGCTTGATGTAACTTGTCAGCATCTTCAGTAAAATTAGAGAACATACAATGCTAGATGTCTCAATTCCAGGGATAGGTCGTTTCACGGGAAAGGAGAGAGAATACCATGTCTCTAGTTTGCTGATATATACCATTAATATTGTTATTATCCATCGTTATATGAATATGGTCACCAAGGATATGAGTTTTGGAGCACTGATCATCAAACTTTGTTCTTTGGGAGATAGTGTCCTGTGCTTTTGAGCTACGTAGCAGAGATACATCTTGTTAGGATCATCTTGGATGCCAAAGACATACACAGATGCTCCAAGGATTTTGTATCTTCTAACAATCTCGTTACAGTGTTAATTTTCATGTTTCCTCAAGTGGCACATGGAAAAGTGATCAATCTATGGATTTCATCTGCAAACTCTAACAGAAGGTATCACATATTCTGTCATCTGTTATGAGTCCATATGACTCCAATATGGCCCAAATAAGCTCCAGTATTTGCTTAGGATATAGGTGGGACAACTGATGGTTTACCAGCTATCCAGAGAACAAAAAAGAACTAGGAGAATTTGGACAAAGTGAAGAACCTCTTCTTTTAAAGCCTTAACAGCCATTTATCCAGATACAGATTGTACCTGTTACCCTTTACAACAACCTTGGTGGAGGCCTTGAAGGTGTGGGAACACCACATGACCGAATTGTTTTGAAAGTGGTCCTGACAGATTGAAAATCATGCACGCATGATTGCACTGTACAATCAGATATCTTTAAAAATACATGAAATTAGTGTACTGAAGTTTGAGAGACGAGAACCACTCCTACTCAAGGAATCTCCAATAAAAGCTAGAGTCACCATCTGAACTATCAGCTGCACATGAAGGTCTGAAACAGAGTAGCTTTTTTGTAGCTGCTATATTCTGAACCAAAGAGGACAATTTCTTCACTTTGTCCAGACCGGGAAATGGTTGTAGCTTTCAAAGTAAGAAAAGAAGTTTCTTTTTGCTAAAGTAGATTCTCATAAACAAGGGCTGAGAGAAGGGAGTGTACCAAACAGACGTAAAAATCTTCGCATTGTACCCAGGATCCAACTGTTTATGATAAGGTTTATCTATGTATGACTGAAGCAGTCAGTTTGAAAGAGACAGAAGAGAAAATTCACAATGTCCAGCTACACTTACAAAAACATTACTCTTGTTAAAGTATATGAGACAATGAAAGATACAGGTTGCTCTTCTTTTTATTGTTGAAATTCTACCTCTTCCTCTGAAAAGATATACAGGTAGTTGCAGGTGAAACATTATCTCTGCTAAACAAAACTGAAATGCTCAAGAAAACACTCTGAGAATAAAGATCACTTGGGATTAAGTAAAGGAATGTAACATTTCATCTGTTTATTTTTTGCATTATGAGATGATGCCCACCAAATGGTTAAATCTTCAAAGAAGACTGCATATCTCATGGTACAAACCATATGTTTACAGATCAGTGGAAGCAGTCAGTTAAACTTCCATAAGGACAGAAGAAAAATTATATCTAAAATCCATTCCCCAGGCTTCAGAAAAGTCATGCAGAAGACATTCTTATTTAGCCAATAAAGCTGCCTTAACTTCATTGAGGGAGTATATCTTCTTTTCAAAAGCATTATGTCATTTGAGACTCTCCTCTAAGTTACTACTGTAGGAACACTTTCCCTTCTTATTTAACATGACAGTCACCACAGAAGACAGGTTTGGGGGAGTTTAATGAAATTGGTACTTCATAGTGGGAACATAATACTTATGATCAAATCTTCATATCGTAGGGTTATTAGGTAACCAATCTAAAATAAGAATTGTTTTAAAGAAAGGTGAGATAAAGAAATTAAAATTGTTTAGACAAGCCAACACATATTCTCAGTTTACCACTGAAATCCTACCAAAACATAACTACGACACAAATACTTTAAAGAAAAGTACTAACAATTGGACACAAACGTAGAAGTTCAGTCAATAAAGATGAATTGGGGGTGGCTGAGCTTTGGGTTTTACCCACCTTGTAGAGGAAATGAGACTATTTAGACTGCGCATGCCCCTAAAATCTCAGGTGATGATGAGATGAATTTCTTGCACGTACTGCATATTCTAAATAGGAAAGATACACAACTACGCTTTCTAGGAATTGTTAGAAGACAATTCTCTATCTTCTTGCAGCCTAGTAGGAGGTGGACAGTCACTCACTTTTTAGTCCTATTGAAGTAAATGTCAGGACTCCGTTAGTATACAATTAATCAAAACAAGCACTCTGATTCTTAGACTAACGTGTTGATTTTAAGAATCACATTCTGATGGAATATAGCAATTAAATACAATACAGCAATTCTTCCCTAATACAAAGACCATACAGAAATCACAATGTACTCAGAAAGGAAAATGAAAAATAAAGCATAATTATATTGAGAATATTTGTGAGAGGCTACAAAAGGCTCAGAGTATCAGACTAATGATCTGACATGCAAAATATTTCCAATATAAAGCAAGAGATTAGTGGCAGATCAAAGAAGTTAAAGGTTTCTGAGCAGAACCAAACATCCTGCCTCTCTCATAGCACTTAATAGCAAGCTCCCCAAGAGAATTATAGTTATAGCCTTTGTTTAAAACACTCCTTATTCAGCCAAGAACTCCAAAAAGATAAAAGGGAATTTTCAAATAAAAAGCTCTACAAACAGCCCTCTTCCTTTGAGTTTGCACACATAAGAGGAATGCATGCAACTTGTAATTTTTAGGAGGGATCAGCAATTCCTTTCTCCCTTATGAACTAAATGATTCATGCTAGGTCAGTGGTCTTGAAAGTAGAATTGAGTGTAGGAGCTCTATAAAATACCATTCCAGAAAATCCTTCTAAGAGTTAAATTTTCATAAGAAAGTAATGTACAGAAATCTGGGATTGTATCAGGCTGACTAAGAATCCCATTTTTCCACTAAAGCAAGATTTAAAAGGTAATTCTTCTGAATTAATATTTTTCTTTAAAAAAATACTTAAAATTGAATTCTATATTCAGCCTCCACTCATTGTTTCCTGGGACTAGACTAAATAGCAGTCTGAAAAGATATTTCCCCTCCAAAGGATGTCTTCAGATCATCCTTTGAAGACATAAATAAACTGAGCTCCTGGAATCCTTCATTACTCTGAACTTGTCATAACCATTCTTTGGGTCTTGAATCTAAACCTTCATATGCATTTCTTGAACTCCTGAACATGTAAAAGGACAATAATCAGGACACACTCACAACAATACAAATTCTATATGAAATAGATAATGCTCAAAGGATTTCTCTTGTGAACTTGTCCATTCTTTCTAGGATGCCTGTAAAGTTTTACAGGCAAGATCTCTCTCCATTGTCTTACGTGCATGATGAAATAAAAGTTTTAATCCATCAAAAAAGATGTCAATGAAATAGAAAATAATAAATTTGTAAAGCTACAGCACTAATTCTAAAATGCCAATAAGTAGTTCCATCAACATCAGAACTAATGAAGCCTGGTTTCTTACCCATTTGTGTCCCATCACTGATTTACTTCGGTATGTAAGGTGTGAGCTCCAACTTGGAGCATTATTAATAGGAGCACATACCTCCTCCTCTCTTTCATCTTTTTATCTCCTCCCTTTTCCCACATCTTTTGTATGGAATTTTTGAGGTCTAATAAGGAATGTTTTCATGCTGACAGGATGTCTGTATTCAACTCAGTCATAAATTTCTACAAAACTTGTAAGAATCTAATTATTTTCAAGAACTAAAAATTGATTTTATTTGCTGTTACATTATAAATGCACTGAAAGAAAATATTATGTACAATATAGTTTAAAGTATAGCTATTTGGAATGAATAAACTGAGGAGCTACAAAAGATGTGTGCATAATGTCTTACAAGAATTGAAAGAAAATAAAGAAAACCAGTATTTCAGATTCTACGTTCATAACATTCTATTTTCATATATGAAAAAAATACAAATAAAATTTATAAAAGTTTTTGCTAAATGTTTTGGGGACTGAGGTTTCTGTTAACATACAGAGAATTTCAGAATCTTCCTTATTTTGTTTTATTTTAATTGTCAAAGAATGTATTTTTTCTTTTGCAGAATTTTTGTTATTTTCCTTTCAAGTGAAGGGCAAAAAAGTTAGATGATAAATTTCAGCCTAAAGTGATTTTTAATTATTGAAATGTTAAGACTTAAAATAAAAGCAAGGTTCACTTTTATGGGCATGCTTTCAGTGAAAAAATAACGCTTACTTCTTATATTTATGTTGCAGGCATTACCTATTTCCGAATTTTTGCAAAAAATCTTCATTTTCTCCCTCAAGTTCTTCATTTTCACATTTCAAAATGTCCAATGCTTCATTAATATTGAGAAGCTTTTGCTTTATATTCTGTAGATCACTTTCCCTGGTGGATTTCTAATGAACATTAAAACATTAAGACACATTTAGCATAAGTTGAAATTATTTCAGGCTGACACAGAAAATGCAAGTATGCAAGCATTTTTACTTCATTTCTATAAAAACAATAAAAAACTTACTAATTCTTCCATAGCTTTAATCACTTCAGAAGAAGCATCCGATATTTTTATGGTCTCATCTCCTTGGGCAGCTATTTTATTATTCAAATCTTCTATCTAGAAAATATTTTGTAAAGTAAGTAATACAAATATCTCCTATATTTCTTTTTAATAATTAAACAATATATTTTAAAATAAATTTAAAAGGAAGGCTATTAAACTTAGATACTTACTTAGTAACTAGAGATATTTCATGCTATCTTATTCATATGCACATTGCTATTGCGATGTATCCGAATAGAATCTTTAGACTTCACAGTATCAATAAGCACACACTCACAGCCTGCTAATTCATACCTGACATATGTGGTATAATTAAGCAGAATACCTTAAGGTCCTCTCAGCATCAAGATTTTCCTTAATATCTCAATATACCTACTGACTTAATACAGATCCATACAGAGATTCAATGATGGATCAATCACTGGAGCGTAAGGAAAAAGGAGGATGTTAGGGAAGCAAGCATCTACAGGATAAGGAGAACATCTAAAGTGACTTTAGATAGATAAAGGCATGCCTGCTCACATTGAGCCTAATGAACTTTGTTTCCTTCGCCTCTCTTTCCTCTGCAGAGGCTGAAACAACATAGCTATCCCAGCAGAACTCACCTATACAATCTCCATAGAGATATGGGTCTAACTGGAATATGACTAGACAACAAATGTGTCCAAGAGGGATCAGGGTTGATAAGGTTGTTAGCATAAGGGTAGAGAATACATGTGGAAAGATCAGGACAGAATCAGGACACAGGTACTCTAAATGGCATGTGATTTCCTACTGCTACCTCAAGAATCTGATGAGACTTCATATTTACATAAGATACTTTGTGACTATGTCCCAGCAGCTAAGGAGGGAAACAATACAGGCTTTGTTTTGTTATGTTGTCCAGAATGTCATAGCTGTGTTGTACTTCTCTAGGATTCTGCTGATTGTCTGTGCCTTCCTAACTAGTTGGGGACTGAAGGTCCTAACCTGAATGATTAGGGATTATAAAACATGATCTGTGAAGAAAAACTGCAAAGCACCACCTTCACTAATGTAGAAAAAGGAGATAAAAAAGCAAATGTTTAAGTCTTTCAATTTGTAAAATATTCTATGAAATATAGTTCAGGGGAAGTGTGAGAAAGACAAAGAAATTGGGTACTTCTACAGGGAAAAAAACCCCAACGGATTAAGTATGAGCAAAATATCCCATTTTTTAAATTGCTAGCACATGGGAAAAACATGATTCAGAATTTTTTTTCCTACTTTCAATGTTTTTAGAGCAAACGTTTTGACAGGAATGACCTGAAATACTGCCATACTGTGCAGGTAATTAATGAAGACAAAAGAATAAAGGATGAATAGTGAAGTATGAGATTAATTTTATAAGAAGGGGTTCTTCTAATCTTTGAAGAGTAAAGCCCATGTAGACACAGAAAATGGATTTAATGCATACAGATACCTTTTGTATTGCAAATCTGCGTAACATTGAAAAAAGAAAACTCAGAGTTGTCCTTACAGTGTCAAAAGTTGTAACACTCCCAATAGGTCATATATAATTTTTTCTTTAAAAGTATGAATTAAAATAAGGAAAAAAAGCCAGGAAAAAATGCAGAAAAATATTAGTTCACATCTCTAATTCTGCCTTCAAACTTGTTGATGTACATGACAATTGTCACGTTATAATTCAAACCCCACTAAAGTCACTGAAAATAATCCCAGTATTTTCCTGATTCCCATTGTCCCAGTAATATTACTATGATGATCAGAAGAATCACTTTGAGCCTTCTGAAAATCCACTATTATTTGTAAAGATGTATTCAGTTAGTTGGTTTAGTCATGTTTTTGAAGGAAATTGACAATAACAAAATGGCTTTATCCTAAACCTAACTCTGGCTCACCTTTAGCATAAACTAATCAAACCAAAGGTGGTCACCAAATGGAGCAGTTTAATGCTCCATCTTATCCATGTTGCGCATTTCTCTCTTTCCCCTGTGTTGGTCTTAATACCCAAGTAGTACCTACTGAAGTATATCAGGTCAGGCAAAACCAGCTGGAAACAAATCCAGAAAGAAAGAAAAAAAAAAAAAGGTTTATTAATAAGTATTGGCTCTATTTGAAAATAGTGGTTTTCTAGTTATCAGTTGGTAGCAATTGCTGGTGCCAGTAACAGGAAGAAAACTGTAATACAGTTGGAAATAAACACGAACATACCCATTGGTTGCTGTCTAATATGACTGTATCTTTACTTTTGCGGGGTGTGTGCTTTGATTTTTTTTGTTAAGTTCTGGGCATGGTTGGTAGATTCAGCTTCTCAGAAATACTTCACCTAGATTCTGGATTCCACTGGATCCTTAGCAGGACCTAGCTATCTAGATGTACAAACCACAACAGTACTGGGCATGTACAAGAGAATTAATTTCATACTTTATTTATACATACATACATACGCATAGGTACACATCCATGTAAAAAAATAACAAGTTTGTGGTGGGCATCTAAATCCTGTTTTAGGCATTTTCTACTGGTTCCACATATGGAGCTGTCAATTAATTGAAAACTCCTAGTCAGGCAGTGTGAGGAACTCCAGTTCAGATTTTAAACTGCCAAGTACAACAAGATTTCAAAACGAATGCTAGATAAATATAGCAGAAAACAGGGGAATTTTAAGTAAAATAGGGTATCACTCTGCATGCTGTAAGATTGCACCATGCATCATCTCAGGTCAAAAAATCTACTAATTCAAGAGGACACTTATGCTGTCCCACTAAAGGCACACTTTCTTCCAGATGATTTAAGATGATAAGCAATATTAAGCAGATATGCATCCAACAACCAAAAATATCCAGGTCACTTAAAGGAATGCAAGATGATTATGATATTTTTAATAAATAAAGCTGAAAAATAATACTACAACAGAAGAATGAACACGAGAGTTCTATAGAATCTACCACTTTTTATTTTTAAATCAGTATTTGTATTTTTACTTTTACAGAGGACCTTAACTCTTAAACATACAAGATATTCAGGCACTCATGTACTTTTCAATAAAAGATACTCATTTACTTGCTTGTTTATAAATATTCAAGACTCACTTTGCTGTTCCAACATTTTGCATCTTCCTGGATTTCTGCTTTTTGCTTCACTAACTCCTCAAGGTGTTTTTCATCCTTTATAATCTTCTCCTCTGTTTCTTTTAACTTCATACAGTATTCGGTCCAAATAAATTCAGAATGCTTTAACTCATTCCTAATAGAAATACACACAAAGTGAATCCATCTATTTGGAAATATTCCAAGGTAGTCCCTCCCCATAAAGGAAAATGTAAAGCAGACCTGAATTAGTAAAGATTTATTTTGATTCTTTACTACGTTTCTTGAACAGGTATGCATGACAGAATTTCAAAATATCTACCCTGGCAGGTTCATGCAATTTCAGCCAGATATCAAAACTACTCATGCTACCAGTTCACTTGCACTTCAACAGCCTGCCAACATTACAACTTCTAATTGGACCTCTGAACAGATATTGGTGTAGTTAAGCAAAAGACTTTGTTTCATACCTCACATGTTAATTAAACAAAAGAGGAGTCAACTTCTTTCCCTGCTAGAGGCTGAATCTAGTTCAGAGCCATCTTCATTTAATCAATCCACTGCACTGTCATCTTGTGGACAAATGTCATTTGTGAAGAAAATTTTTTACTGACATCAATTCCTCATGTAAAAAGGAACTTGCAGACAGTAGGCAAGGTCAAAGGAGGGGATAAGGACTTTACTTTCACTCTGAATAGCAGATTTATCAGCATTATGAGAAGGAAAACTGGCCATAATTACAGAGAGATAATAGTAACTACAACAATCGCTAAGAAAACACTCCCACAAGACACTGTTAGGCCTCATTATAGACTGTGCACAGGCCTTTTGTTACAGCTGTGTATGAGAATGGATTTGGTGAAAGGCAGAAGAAATAGAGGGACATCAGGTTAAAATTTTAAAATGACTGCTGGTGCTTGTCCATTATTTTTATTACTGTTTCAGCGGGCAGAAAAGAGGAGTTTCCCCCATGCTCCCCAGAGAACTATTTTGGTCAATAACATATTCCGAAGCGTGCCTTAAATGGCAAAATAAATCCACCACAGCAGAACTAAGACCAACAATAGTTGAATTTTAGAGACATCTACTGCATTACAACCCAAATAAAATCTGAACGAGTTTTGCATACTTAAACACAGTAAAACAACAGAAAACAATAATGAAGAGACTTCATCACTAATTCAAGAGCCACTCCTACAAGATTATTTGATAGACACTCTTCCTTTATTTGCTTCCAAGATTCCCATCTAGTGATGGAGAAAAGACTTATTTGCAAAGTCACATTTCAAGTATCACAGAATATATATAACACGAGCTTGAAACCTAACACTTCAAACAACTCTACTTTCTTAGGTCCATCACCCATGAAAGAAACATATAAATGATACTTGGAATTATTCTAATGACACACATGAAACAGGCATAGACTGTAATTTTCTTCTTATATTACCTATCAGCTACAACTTTCTGAGTACAATCTCATAGAAAAATACAGTACTAACAGCCACAGCAAATACGTGTAAAAATAACAGACTGTGCTGTGTGATGTACCCCAGTTGAGTTTCATGCAACCTTCATCATTTTCTCACTGATGGCACTGAACATAAAGAAAAGAGTATCAGCTGCAGATCAGTCTTTCAAGTCTGTGCCATCACAAATCTGTCTTTCTCACACCTATCAACACCACATGTTATTCTAGTCCTCCTCAGATGGCAGCTGAAGGGTCGACTTCCTCTGTAATGTAAGTAAGTATGATTTAATTACCAGTCTAGCAAATGGCTGGGGGAAAAAAAAAAGACACAGGAGGCAAAAAAAATTAATTTCTTCACTGAGGGTTAGAAAAAAGTCTTCCATTCGACTTTTTCCTGTAAATGCTGATATTCCTAAAAACACTTGCATCATTAGCATTTTTAGTTTAATTTACCTTCACACAAACAAAACAGATTGCAAAGTGCACAACAAGTCTACATCACTGTCATGTGGTGTGAATAGGAAATCACTTAACTAGGTGAAACAGAAAACATGTATGGTATTTCTACATGTGGTATTCTAAGATGTGGTGTATTTCTACCAGTATAGATGATGAAATTCCGGTATTAGTTACCTATTGCCATTATCATGGGGATTTTACTTACATTATGACTTGTTTCAAAAGAACAAAGAGGTCCTGTAAAGCAATTTTAATGCACCTCAGACAAAGGCTTGTTACAGGAAAACACGACACTTTCTTTCTTGCACATGAAACAAACTCAAGAGCCTTGATTTCCACCAAGACTACAAAAACAAAACAGTGCCCACACTGCCCTACAACTGCTAAGCAAGCTGATAGCTGTTACACAGTGACAGAATTCTACAGGGAAGTGAACAAAATCCTGCATAAAAGACTATTAAAAAGTGAAATAGTCAGAAGGCAAAATGAAAAATTCTAATACTAATGAAAAAATTCTGAAGTAAGATTAAATGATCAATTTTCATTGAAAGAATAGGTCAACAGCACGGTATTTCAAAATCCCGTATCTGTTGCGTTGATATATTTACAAATAATCTGAAAGAGCAAGGAGTAGTGAAATTAAAAGTCTGCATATAATGCGACTACAATAGGCAAGGCCAAAAAGAACTAAGAAACTAAGAAAAATTTCAAGACAAACTAAGTAACTGGAGAACACAACAGCACGTACCATTTAGAGTACAAACTCAAAAGAAGTATAAGATCAGAGAGATTAAGCAATCAGTACACCTTAAAATTCTAAATTAACTGTATGAAATTGAGAAAGACATGTACATATTTCCATAAACAGTCGGAAAGTCTACTCAACATTTAGCACGGTTAAAGAAGCTAAGAGGGTGTTAAATTAAGTAAGAAATAGGATGAAAAACATTAGAATAAAAAAATAAGAGTAAGATGTCCTTGTTAAAGTCATTGACATGGCTTAATTTCGAATACAGTTTACATTATCTTTCAACCCATTTCAGAAAAGTATATCACAGAAGTGAAAAGGAGTCAGAAGACATCCTGGAAAGGTCATAAAATACAGAAGTCGTCTGAAAGCATGTGGAAAATAATGGAAGTTGCTTTAGAAAACAGATAGGAAGAAGGAATAAAGTAAGAATCCAAAGTCACAGAGGATATAGGCTAGTGAAGAAGGATCACAATACACAGCAATATTTATCATCACATACATCTTAAGGCTTAGACTGCCAAACTACAGCAATTTGCCTACAAGAGGAGAATAACAAATCGCTGCTGACCACACTTTGTAAATATGAATTGATACTGAACAAAGTTTAATAGTAGGTATATGCTGGAATAGTTAAAAACAAATTAAAGAAAAGTGAAATCATATACCTTTAACATTATTTATTCTGGTATTACACGATAAAATCACCTCCAGCAATGGATCACTATAACCATTGCTAACAATTCTTGCGAGCAGCTAGTAATTCAGACAAGTTGACAGAACACTAAATAGGCCAGTGAAACACTAAACTGGTTTGCAGAGTATCTGAATACATAGTAATAAATCACACTACATTTTTGGCAATACTTCTTACTCAGGACCTGATTTTTCCCATAATTCAAATCAACATGAGGTTTGCAATGAACTTTACCAGTTACAGAATCAGGGTCCATGCTGTCTGATTTCTCTCAGCTGGAGGAGCTAATGAGCATTTGATCAGATCATCTCTCTCTATATATATAAGCTATAATTAAAATTCCAAACATTGTGAAGACATTGTGAAGCTTGCATTCACAGACTCATATCTATCAAAAGTAAGAATTATCTCCTACTCCTCATACACCTCTTCCTTTGTTTAGACACATGTAGTGACTTTAATTGGAGAATCACATGGCAATTTCGAGAAGTCACTCCAGCTCTGACAAGTGTTGGTATTACAGAATTCTGGTCTCAGGTTTTGTATAATAAAATACTTGGGGTTTAGCTGTATTTCTGACTACAATTTTTATTTTCATATACTAATATTCTTTCCAGATTGCAAAGTAGGCTCTGAAATGAAAAAAGTTAACCTTTAGTTAACTAAACATAAACATGTTGACTGTGAATCTTTTTAATCTTAGAGGTAATAAAATATAATTAGCATAAATACCTCTAATATAGTGTCAAAATTATCCTGAACTCAAGAAAAACAAGACCAAGAAATTCACTGTAAAGGTTAGAATCAAAAAAGGACAAAGTCAGACATGCTGACAAAAGAAACAAGTCAGAGAGAGAGACTTACTTCTCTAGTATTGCTAAGCTATCCACTTTACAGAAAAATACATTTTTTTAATCCTACACTGACTCATCCTTACTGAGACATAGCCAGTTTGGATCTTATTACAAGTGCACAGACACTTTATGAGTGCAAGACTGGAACTTCTCAAACAGCAACATCGTTTGAGTAAATACATGTTACTCAGGATGCCTCCTGCTCCCAGTTTAAAGTATAAACATATTACAGGAAGAGCTATGATCCTTCTTTAATTCTGCAGTTTCGTGCCAATGGCAAAGAGATCCACAGTGATATGGTCTCTTAAAGAAACAGGATTATTGCATCTAAACAACCTTCCTTTCTTCAAGAATGTGTCAGTAAGGTTTCCGCTCTAGCTGACCGGCAAGCACAGATCTCCCTGGATAGCAGACATCAAAAGCACCAGTCATATTAGCCAAAGTAATGATTTCCTGAGGTTGATATCTATCCCAAAACACACTGTAAGAGTGCTCTGTTTTGCAAAAGTCAGTGTTACTTTGTACTGCAGGCTTAACTTGTAAGATTCTGAGGCAGGCAACAAGTACTCATCTTCCGTGGGACTGAAAAAGATGTTTCAAGTTCCTGAGCACTAATCAGTTTTTGAAATAAAGTTGCCGAGATGTTATAATCTAAAGAAACTGGAAATGATACAACCAACCTCCATTATTTTAATCATGTGCAGCTTTTTACCATGGCCTGCTGAGCAACATAAACAGAAGCAAAACAATCACACTTATGAATTCCAACTATTTCTTGAATAAAGAAATTAAAATCTAAACCCAACTGAAAACAGCTACAGCAGCTATGATCTCTTCTTTATGTCGCTCTGAGAGTGGGTCCCTTCACAGAGTGGACCAAAATACCTTACTCCCAAATTCTACTGCACGCCTTGTTTTATTCTATCGTATATCACTAAAACAGTTTACATACAGGTTAAAAACTATAAAAATTCTTTCTATTTGGTACATCAAATAAAAAGGTCACTTGCAGTACCCTAAGCTCTCACAACTACTCAGTTATTTGAGGATTTGATGTTGGCCTCCATGATAGACAAGCCTACAAAAGATATTTCACTGACAGAATGCAGTAATTATAATGGGCTTGTGTGCAAGTATATTGTTTTTGGCTGGGATCGAGTTAATTTTCTTCATAGTAGCTTGTATGGTGCTATGTTTTGGATTTGTGCTGAGAACAGTGTTGATAACACAGGGATGTTTTAGCTGTTGCTGAGCAGTGCTTACACAGCGTCAAGGCCTTTTCTGTTCCTCAGACTGCCCCAACAATCAGCAGGCTGGGGGTGCACAAGACGTTGGGAGGTGACACAGCTGGGACAGCTGACCCCAACTGACCAAAGGGATATTCCATATCATATGATGTCTGCTCAGCAATAAAAGCTGCAAGGAGTAAGGAGGAAAGGGCTTGCTCATTCGGAGTGTTTTGTGTTCACAGTACTTCCTGCGAGCTGAATGGATCAGTGTATGCAAACAGACATCCTGCAGCAAGAGAACTGCAGTGTCTTAATTTTGAAGAGACAGAATGATTGTAGAAGAGATACAGCACTAACTTGAGACGGTACAGGTATCTTTAGATAACAGACACCCTTCTAAAGCCCTGATTTCTT
Organism: Fulmarus glacialis; assembly: GCF_000690835.1. NCBI lineage: Eukaryota > Metazoa > Chordata > Aves > Procellariiformes > Procellariidae > Fulmarus > Fulmarus glacialis. The sequence continues at coordinate 20,911 of NW_009212232.1, forward strand.
TAAAAATAAAGAAATTCTGTAACTAGAAACTTCTCTTCAGCTCTGTAGTTGCTCCTTTACTACTCTTAGGTAAACTAATGAGGCCAACTCTATAGTGAATTCTCATGAGAATGATCCTCGAAAAGAAACAGGGAATGGGACAGATGGGACAGTCCCTGGCAATGGTTTTGCTGGATGGGAAATTAACACCTACTGAAATGAGGTTACCAAGGATACGAGTTTGCACATACATTTCAACCATTAGCATTAGTCTTGCTGCCTTGAATGAAGCATCAGTGAGCAGGACAGGTTTACAGCCAGTACTGTACATCTGGCACTTTCTAACATCAACTCTCTGGAATACCAAAACAGTACATGCTGTCCCAACTCAGGTAGTGCATAGCACAACTCGACTTATGGAACCGGCATACAAATTCCTAGTGAATCTAGGTAGTTCAGAATGAATAGGATGGACCAAATTTGATGACTTACTACAAAATGTATATACTTCATAACTGCCATGCACAGTTTTTGAAACACCTGATATTTGAAGACCAGTTGCTGTCACGTGGCTGTGGTATGGAAACATCTGTTACTACTCCCAGTAAGGTGATCTTGAAAATTTACTGATGTCTTTCAGTTATGCCTGTAAGCTTTCCTCATCTCAAGTGAAAAAGACCCACTGTGTCCTTTGCTACTTTGCCAGATAAAACCTGGCAACTAGCCATAGGCATATGCAGCAAAGTCAAGTGCAATCTCTTACCAAACATGAAAGTACTTGGTATTCTTGTTCTTTGGCATAGCTATTCTTGGTGCTGACTCTTTGTCTGTATGTTCAGCAACAGAAAGGAGAGATTACTTGTCAGTGACTGGCCATTACTGGTTTTCTACTGTTACTATTGCTCTACTTGATAATTCAGGGGTTAATAGCCTGACAAGAGGTTACAGTGAGGAAACTGCAACATAAGTCATTGCCATACAGAAGCTACCTTGCAATCCAATGAAGTTATAGTAATTTTGTTTGTTTGCTAAAAAAAAGAAAGACAAGGTATTTTGATAAGTTCACAAGTATGTGTTGTTGAATTGCGTTGTTCTGGTTAATATGCAAGTTCAAAATTAAGTTATAATTACAACATAACTATGGTACTATGATAAGTACTGATGTTCAATGCAAGTCATTTGCGCAGTCTATAAGAATGATATCAAAAAGTTCTGTCAAAGGGATTAAAAATTTGTAAGTAAGTAAAATAAGGAAAAAATGGCATGCTTTAGGAGTCAATTCATGGAACTTTCCATTTGGGTATATTTCTGGACATCATCCCTTCCTTATTCTGCTAATGCAAGCTAAGACAAACAAGGCAAACACTTCTTTTATGTATAATACTATTAATTTTAATTTTACAAAAATCAGAATTTAAAATTATTTCTAAAAGCAAATTTTCTATAGTTTGATTGTCACTATTAAAACTAACAAGACATTATAATATATTGAATAGCTCTTACTTGTATTGACTCAATAGCATCTCAGCATATTTAATTTTCTCATACATAGATTTTGTCGTCTTTTCAGATTCTTCATCAATTCTTTTCATTGTCTTTTGGATTTCCATGAGTTCACAACGAACATCACTATACATTTTTGATGTCTAAGAAAATAAAACAAGTTTTCTGAAAGATGTTGCATAAAAATCATACATAATGTTTAAAATAGAAAATAATTTCAAGATTTGTCTGATTCTTTGCAGTTTAAAAATTGAAGTTTAAAGTTGAAGTAGTATTTTGTGATGTCATAAAACTTAACAACAAATTCTGCATGGTCTGCAATAGACACAATCCTAGTGCAAGACAACAGAATGTATGTTGTAAAATTGCATAACATAAAGAAATGTTAGCAAAGAGGGCTTTCATTCTGTTACAAAACTTTGAAGTTATTGTGAAAAGGTGGCTACTTCCATGGGAAGATAGTGACCTCTGGAGCAGAAAGAAAGAAATAATGTTAAAAGAGCCACTGAGGTTTCACTCAGTAATCTGACAGAATCATTACATAAACATCTCCTACAGGATGTGCAAGACCGGCAGTCACCTATGTAAAAGAGGGGCCTGAGACAATGCAGACAATGAACACCATTTTCAATGGTATAAATAGTATTGGGACACTCAGTTCCTAACAACTCTCAAATAGAGATATGCACATGTCTACTGTCTCCGCTTTTTAAAATATTACAAATATGAACAAATAACATGATATAAAATCTTTATTATAATCTAGCACTTCACTGCTCAAACTAGTTCTCTGGATATTAAAAGCTAGAGATTAAAAATTAAGTAATTGTTTTAATTGCAAAGAAAATTAAGTATCAGCTTCTTTTTTAAGGCCATGGGAGGAAAAAATAAACCTGAGTAACAAACAGCATATAAATTAGAGCACAATAAAAGTAATAAATATTTTATTTGACAATTAGAAATTTTGTTGAAATGAAATATATAAATAAGTTATAGTAACACCAAATTTATCTTCTTATGATATGTAGTGTCACTTTTTGGAAAGAAAGAAAAAAAAACCCTCAGTATTTATTTAAAATAGTCTCTAGAAAAAAACTATTTCAAGTCTACTTCCTGAGTTGTATTTTAGCACACCTCAATATTTAACTGCATACAATATATTCTAAGATAATAACAAGAAAAAAGGATACAAAATAAAAAACAAAATAACCAACTTGATTTTAGTTAGCCAGTATTTTGAACATATCTCATAACACTGATAGAACTGTGAGCTATCTCATAGGTCAGAACTAATTCGTGATAATTCTCACATTATTTGTGTAATAGGCAATTAACTCTCTTTAATTTTAGAAGTATTTTGACATGACTGTTGAGTCTTCAAAATATAAGAAGTTCAAAATAAAACAAATTAAAATAAGCAATATTTATTAAAAATCACCTATAAACAAAAGACCATTTTTATACTGTAAGTATCTTGAAAAAGAGATTAATCTCTGGATTTGTATTTAAAAGTTACTATAGAAAATATATAGAAAATATAATAATTAGTACTAAAATCTGTACTTGAAGTACCACAGTATCCCTCCCTTTTTACACATCAATTTTAAGCTACCTACAACTTTACTAAACTTTGATTATTCAGCCTGACATTATCCACATTAAGCATTTATTATCAACAAATAATAAATTATTATCAAAATTATCAATAAATACTATCAACAAATAAATTAGGAAAAATGTACATCAGCATTTAAAAATAATTAAATCTTACAAACATTTTTTTGACAGCTTCTAACATCTCTATATCCTGGAACAAACGCTGATGTCTGTGAGAAATCTGAGAAGAATCTATGCAAATATCAGATATGTGCCTTCTACCTTTACCGTGAAAAATCCCACATGAAATCAACTTACATAGTTAGAATTACATTCCATATATGCTTAAGAGACATTTATTAAAGGCCAACAGCATTATCCTCCCTGGATTCTGTCTGCACTGAGTGCCTATATGTAGCAGCATGGGCACACAATTCACAGTCTTTTTGTACAAAATTTTTAACAGACTTTGGTACTTCCAAAAGACTGCTGTTCTCTAGAAGGGTATGCACCTATGTAGTGGAAAGATTCTAAAAGAATCTTTGTTTGCGTTTACCTTTTCATAAGCCAGTAAGACATCCTTCACAGCTTCACCCTCTAGATTCAGCTTTTCTTCCAGCAGAGGGCTGTGTTTCTTCATGAAGTCTATATCCTCCTGAATCTTTCTGTTGACTGTTTCTGTCTTAAGTATTTGGTTTTGTACCCTTCGCAGCTGATGGCTTTTACAATCAAAATGCCATTGTAGCTCCAAGATATCTTGAACACACATATCATATTCTGTTAAAAAGATAATTAGCATAACAAAATGTGAGTATCTGAGTGACACCATGAATACCCAGTGAGATTAGGAAATATACTGTCATAAAACTAAGTGTAAGACTTGCAAAATTTTGCTGTAAACTACTTTGAAGGACATTGGTTACAAAAGACATCACCAAATATTGCATTAGCAGTGGAACTGTTTTTAAACTCATACTTAATAATCCTAGTATGTAATTCAAGCAAATCTTCAAAGTGAGGGGTGGTTTTGTTTTTATGAAGGAAATTAAAACATCTAGCCTTAAGGCATATCTAGAGAACGCTATTATAACACAAGAATAGCTCTACTGAGCTTTCTAGTCTCCAGCAACAGATGTGGATGCAGACGAAGAACAGGGCAAGTATAAATCACACATCCTCTTAATATGCCAACTATTTCCAGTTCAGGGACACTTCTGAACTAAACGTGGCTTCAGGAAAGCTAAACTAAAGATACAAACTCAAAGCCAACAAACAAAACATATTCATGTTGCCACCCAGAAGTATGTCAGTCTTTTAGTTCAGTTTGCTGCATTTACTTTTCTGACTTTGGCATGAATTTCCTATGGATCGTTGCATGAAAATACGTGACTAGACCACTGGTTGCTGAATGACAACATATATTTTATTTTGCTCAGAAAAAAAAAAGCTTATTAAAGATGATGTCCTGCAGCAGCTGATGTTCTATATGAAAAAATTATTGGTATGAAACTAGGGAAAGTAAAGTAAGATTATCAGATAAGAAAAAAATCAGAAAATGTCTCAAGAGCAGTAAACTGCCATAAATTTGGGAGAAAGAAGCACATTTTACTGAGAAAAAAAGGCTCTCCGGCTCTGAGAAGTAGCTGTGGAATATTCAACAGTTGATAAATTTTGCTGTTTTAACAAGACACAAATTTACAAAATTATTATTTCATTGCTACTAAAAGTTAAAGAGACATTGTATGAATAAGTGGCTTTTCTACATCATACAAAGTGATACCTAATTTTAAGATGAACAAAATGTGTTTTGCATTGGATTTGTGTTATATTTCAGAGAAAGTAATTTCAGAAGATAAGTTATGTCACTGCAATTACCTAAGTGTGCTACAGGACATAGATACAGCAGGAACTAGCAATAATGGAAATCAAGGGAAGTCTGAAGAAATAACAGGATACAGTGCCTACTCTGAATGGGTCATACAAGCTCTCAATTAAGAATCTCCTGGGTTTGTAATATTTAGATTAGGGATAATTATAACATCCCTGAGGGTCTTCTCCCTTTATCCTCAATTCCATTTTAGCATAATTTTTGTCTTATAGATAATATTATGAAAAGTTATAATCCTGAAAATTACAAATTTACTCCAAGGACAACGTCATACTAACATAGCACACTGATAAATCAAGGGAGAAGAGTTGGTTAACTTTCACAACCAAACTTCATGCTGGTTTATTTTGTGCTTTTTTTTTTAAATACTGTATCATTGCATATATTAACAGAAATGAAAACTATATTCCACTATTCCAAACTTTTGGTATTTATAGAGAATGCTAAACAGTAAAGTAAAAGCAACAGGAACGTATAGCAATATGCAAAAATTATTTACAGCTGCATCCCTGTAGGTAAGTACATCAATAAGTAAAAAGTAACATCTCTGCAGCTCAAATCCTGAACTACTGTGCTGAAGAATGAAGATTATATTACCAACTTTCTCTTCTTGCAGTTCTTTGCTTCTGTAAAATTGACCTTTCCATTGCCACAGGATTTTCTCCTGAAATCAGTTTCTAACCTATCAATGAATTTTAATTCTGATTCTTTATTCAATTTCCTCCTCTTGTTTTCAGGGCATCACAAATTGTCCTTCAGAGGCAATTGCTTTTAAGGAAAGCAATCTCTGCAAACTGGTAACACCTTAACACAGGTTTCTAGTTTCCAAGTCAAGAGTTAGCTATTGGCTAAAATAAACAAACAAACAAACAAACATACACTGTTCTCATATATTGTGAAGGATATGCACTATTTGACATTTTGCCTTCCGGAGGTGGGGGTGGGGAGGGAAAAGAGAGAGAGAGAGAGAGAGAGAGAAAGAGGGGGCGGGGGGAAGCATTTGGGACTAAATGGGCTTGCCACCATTATACACTGATTTTCACTCAGTGTTTACCCATGAGCAAACACAGTTAGGAAGACTCTTGCACTGTCACCACACCCTGGATTGTGAGGTATTTGTCGAAGATCTCAGGATGATGTGCACCAGACTATGCACTAGAGTACCACCTGTGATTTTACATTTGGGAACCTGCTGTTACAAATTACGCAACTTTTCTATAAGTCTAGGTTCAGACAGTACCTGCTTCTGACCGTGAGTCAGAAGACAAACAGCAAACAGCTGCTAAGTAGCTGCTTTTTTTTTTTGCTTTTTTCTTTAATTCTATTGTGTACATGCCAGTTCATCACAAAAGGTAATAGTAAACGTACTTAGAATCTGGGATTTCAAGGAGACTTATCAATGGTTACGTCAAACAATTCCTACTAAATATGTAAATATTTTATTCAAGTTTATCACATTTAAATTTTTCTCAAAACAAATTTATTTTTTTTATTTGTGGTTCAATCTATGGTTTAACTCAAATGCATTATTTTATAACTCTGTTTCAGCTTCTCATTCCTTGCCCCAAACTGAGTATTTATTATCATCTTAAGAGTGTCTTGTCTACTCTTATGCTATTTCTCAAACAATGCTGAACATTCCACAGTATTCCCTATCTTTTTTCTGGATATATATTCAAACATACCAAATTCAGAACAGTAAATATTGTACTCCTATTAGAGTAAACACAACTATAGTCCTATAATAATTCTTAATCTTGGTAATGAACTGACTGAAAAATAACAAATATTCTTAGTTTCAATACCAATACCTTTTTGAACAGCTGCAGGGAGCTGCTGAAGCCTCCAAAGTGACATACAATCAATTTTCATGCCAAGCTTTTTCCTTCGCTGTTTCTCCAACTCCAAAGCTTTTTCTGCCTCCTCACGATCAGCCTCCAGCCGCTTAATTAGCTCAGTAACTTCCAATAGCAAAGCTTCTGTTTCCTGCTTCAAGGTTAATGTCTTGCCACCTTTAAAAATACATTTAAAAATATTTTTATGAAAGCTTAATCATATGCTCTTTATTTGAGCTTCATTCTCATCACAAAGTTGGCCTGTTCACATGTATCACAGTAAGCACAATTAGTTACATTGCTGTCTTTAAAAATAGATGATAATTATTTCTTATGAAGGCTTAAACATAAACTCTTTATTCCAGCTTCTTTCTCAATATAAAGCTAGCCTCTTCGCATCTATCAAGGCAAGCACAACTGGTTACAAACAAAACTTTCACGTACAATAGCATTTTCCTCTAGCTTATTTCCAATGCAGAGTGCAACAAAAATGTACCAATATAGATGGTACAAAATTTTCATCTTTGCCTCGTTGCTTGGGTAAGTAATCATCCAAATAATAGTACAAGTTCCTAATCATCTCAATTTTTAAAGAATACTTATTTAATTTTATTTTCCTAAGTAAGTATCAATGACTTCATTAAAGTCTTTGGAGTTCTAAGAATATTCAGTGTAACATCTCAACAGCACTGTTTCATTCGTGTTACACACGACTCATCAACATTTTATTCTGTGAAATTTGGCTATCAAAAATGCCTCAGTTATTTGTTTCAATAAAAAATCTTTGAGGTTATCATCCATTGTCCTGATCTATAAAAAATTGGAATTATATAGCTACAGAGCCCAAGACATTTCCATTTTGATTCCACAGTCAATAATTCCCTAAATTATTTTGATTAAAACCTACAAGCATTGAAAAGAAGGACAACTACTTAAAATCTGGAGTGAAATTTTGGCTTCACTGCCATCAAAAGAAATTTTATCACACAATTTACTGCAGACAGGATCGCCTCAGGCTAGTAACACTTAAAAGGTTGCACATTGGCTTAAAAAAAATTGCACACCATCTCTTTAATATTTAAAACTTAATTCAAAAACATATAATCTGAGTAAAGATGCAAACTGTAAAAAACAGAACTCTATGTTGGGAGTACATTATGAGCACCCTGTAACAGCAATGCAGTTATTTGTTTTACAGAAACTAAATGAAAAAAAACCCTAGAATTTCCAACAACCAACATAAATTGTTCAGCTGGTTCAAATCCTAGATGGGTTAAAATACAGTATGAATCTAAATACAGAAATGTAAATTATCTTCTTGCAAACAGGATGATTTAATAGTACTTAATATAACATTTAAAATGTGTCTGTCAGCTTGACAGATGACACACACAGATTTCAAAGGATACTCACATCATTTACATAAGACACAAAGCAGGCAACAAGCAACTATTATTACAAATGCAAAGCATATATTAAATGAGGATAAGTAACTTTTACCACTCAGACTGAGTATTATGAAACGTTTTTACCTTCACAAGATACATCAGCTTTTTTGAAATCCACCTTAGAGGATAATGATAACCAGATATCTTCAATAGATTCACCACTGACCTGTTTTGTTATCCTGTAGAAAAAAAACACTGTCAGTAAAAAATTTTAGATTGAATTTAAATTAGCATTGTTAAGTAAATATTACTTTCTCTAAGTCAAAACTTCCTTTCTTGAATCTTACACATTTAAATGCTGGACAGTTAAATGGAATAATTGTTAAAAACCACTGCAAGTCATACAGAAGAATTATTAATCGTACTATTCCCATATAAGTGCTTTTCTTATATTTCTTTACAGAAATACAAGAAACAGATTTCTTTACATCTTGTTCTTACACAGATCTTAAATTTTTGTCCTCATACCCGAGGATGTGCCAAAGAGAAACTGTTGTAGAAAAGCTGTTACCCTTTCCAAGTTCTGAATATACAGGAGCAATATATGTTATACTTTCCAGACTCTCCTAAGTGGCAGAAGCATTTAGTGCTGTATCTGTGCATTGCCACTGCAGGTCAGATGTAGTTTCAGTTTTATCAGTTTAAGCGAAGTCATCACTTGAGGGTCAACAATGAAGAAAACAGATTTTTTAGAGATACAAAGGAAAAACGATCAAGGCACAAGGCTTAATCAGTTTCCAACAGAAAAGCTTTTGAAATCTCGGAGACTCAAAAGCAGAGATGAGGAGGGCTTCGTTAAAATGAGATTAGGACAAATTTAACCTGCAAGTGAGAGGGTGAAAGAAGTAACACAAGCAGTCAAAGAACATAAGCAAATCATAGCCCGCATGTGAAATTAAGAGGGTCATTAGCCTACTGGAGTTGAGAACAAGGGGAGGAAGGATAACCACTATCCGCTTATGCCCACATGTGCAGCTTAAAGAGCACATACAGGTTCTTCATCTGCAGCTAAGATGAAATGAAATCTGCAGTTACAGCATTACATCGCACATACATGCATAATGTGAACGTATATATTTGAAAGAACTCTACAAAAAAGTTCCTTTTCCATGAAGAAATAACAGACAAAAAGCCAAAACAGACAAAATGCCAAAAACAGACCAAAAGAAATACTACTGAAGCCTTCCTAGATTAACAGAAAATACATCTAAATTACAGGGAATAGAACAAAAAGATTTTGTGCAGTAATGGAAAATAGTACGACATTGGACAGGAAAACTGCGACCTGGTGATGGAAGAGATATCAAATTAGATGCAGGAGTTTGATAAACAGGAGATGGGTAAGTAGGCAAACACAAAATAACTCAATAGGTGTATCTGATACGAAATAAAAATACACAGGGAAATACAGGGTTTGTCGAGCAAAACAGCCAGCTCAGCGCGTGAGATACATTCTGCTCTTCAAACTCCTCTTTTAATCTTTGTAACTAGAACTACATCATAAAGTAGCCTGTATCATGAATAATACAATTTAAAATCACACATTCAGACTTCTTTTGCATACTTTCTGAGTACTTGGCTTTGAAATACACTTGTATTGTATTGTATCCTAGGTTAGGAAAAGTCTGAGTTCTTTAGTGTATTTCAAAACACATGCAGCCAAGATGTAAAATTTAGAAAAAAACTACATGAGCTTTATGTTTTAATATTACATTTTAAATTTACATTTTAAAATTATATTTTAAATTTATAACCTTTAACAACTCTGTATATATTCTAGGTATCTCCAGTGCAAACATATGTAGAAAAAACAATTCTTCAACTTATTTTTAATTTAGGAATTATGTTCTGGTTTTATTTTAACAAGCATCCTCTCTTGCTCTCTTAACTTCAAAGATACATAGTTGCAAACACTATAGTGTGATTCAAGGCAATTTTGACACTCACACATAAGTTTTTTGAACTAAACATAAGTAGCTGGCAAACTACAGTGAAAACACAAAAATAATGCATTTAATAAGACTCTCAACAGTATGCAGTACAGGAAAACCAGGAAAGAAAAAAATGTAAAAAATCTTGGCTTTTTCCCCATCTTATTACAGCATGTGATGAAGAAATGGCTGTTTCATTCAAACTTTTTTCCTACTCCATTTTTTAATTACTTGTCCTCTCCCTGTGTCTAGCCAAGCTGAAATGAGAGTAAATTTGACCCTCGATGCAAATTCAGAAAATTGTACACAGTATTTAGAGAACTTTACAAAGATCAGAGTACGTACGCAGAAATATTCAGAATGCTTACATATCATGTTCTAACCTAAAACTTAAAGCAACAAGAGCTTAAAATAAGGATCCTTACTCATATTTTGGTACCTGAGATAACTGGTACAACTGGCACAATTTCAGAAGTATCAATAACTGAACAACTGTTACCAACAGACATTCATCACTTAGATAGGTCGTGAGACCTGCGATCATCTTGAATCTTTGAAAATTAAACACTGAATAGGAAAGATATGAGAAATTCTCCATAAACATTTCTGGTCTTCTGAAGTAACTAGATCCTGCAGACACTAAGAATGCTTATTTTAGATGTATTCTGTGTTACAGAAGAACTTGGAAAATTCTACAGGTCACAGAGCAGACTTTATAGCCAGACTAACATCTCATCAAATAATTACCTGACATTAAAACAAATGCATTATTTTGTATGATTTTGTATGTATGATTCTTACCATGGTATTTTCTCCTCCTTAAACACATAACCATACTGCAAAAGCAAAACATAAACTCCATTACACATCTCAGATGCTGTACACTTCGTTTCCTAACAAAAAACATAATAGGCCACTGAATTTAGTATCGTAAGAGGATCTAATTAGTGTACATACAGATGAATGCTTTTTAAAATATTTACAAAGTTTTTGAATTCCTAAAAACCGTGCATCTGCAAACAGTTGGTAATAAAACCCAGATTTTGTACACACGTTACGTATCACTCAATTTTGTAGAATATGTTTTAAAAATCCCTTAATATTGTTAATTCTATTTACACTCTTAACCTCTGTACTTTGTTTTTAATCTCAAAACTACAGCAGAGACTCTGTCTGAACTTCACATGATTTTTCTTCCTTAGGGCTATGTCTACAACAATAAATGAAACACTACCAGGGAAGTTTTCTGAGCCCAGCAACTTGATCATCTACACCATTAAATTGTTACTGAATCCTACTGGTACAATCTGTGGTAAGGGACATTACCACTTTCACAAACCATTCCCAAACTGTTTCCAAGCACGGTTCAGGAACTGTAAAGGGTCAGGGTCCATTCCTCAAAAGCAGTGCGCATAATGTCCATCCTGTTTTGGAGGGTAAGAATTTAACAGTACGGATATAAGGTTTTCCATGTCTGGAACACTTTGCTGGTAATATTTAACTTACCAGCAGAGGTGTAAATAAATTCATATATAGACAAGAAAAACCCAAACTCCCTATATTTGTGGTATAATCATTTCAGTATATATGCCTAATTTTGATTTTTAAGAGCACTAATGAAATACTCATATTATAGCAATCCCACCTTTTCTCCTCTTGACTCATAGTTACAATGATGTCACCATCTAGAGGCCTCAGACTATTTTGAATCTGTGTATACTAAGTTACACAAACTTAGAAGAGATGTGGAAAATATGCACAAGACTTACACATACAATTTAAGCTAACACTAAAATGAATAAACATCTGGACATGTCAATGCTTATCCATCTAATTCATGTATATTGATGACAAAATTATGACATTAAAATCATTTCAGTATTCTCACGTTATTTTAAATAAAGGTGAATAAGGCAATACAAAACTTCCTATCAAATTAATGTCTATGCTGTAAATCAAGATATAACAGTAGTTCATGCACCTTGGATTCTTCTAGTATCTATGCTGCAGTTGCAGAAAACTCCCTGCAGAGTGTTTAACAGCGTTTGTGGAATACTAATGTAAGATAGTTTTCCTGATGTGCTGCTATGACGACATTACTGTCGGTATTGGAGATAAATTATTTAAATGTAACTTGTCTGTGCAAGCAGCGATCAGATCTTCTTACTGCAGTGTAGACATATGCAAAATTTATTAACATTTGGAAAACACTTCTCCAGCAAAAGTGAATTATTTAAATGATACTAATCATGCTCTCAAAGAAGTTAATGGGAAGATTTTACTACACTTTAAAACGGTATATATTGCATTCTTTCTTCATCTACCTACCCGTTTTTTTAGCTTCCCTTTATTCTCATTTCTATTCACACAAAATCTACATAGGCTAGGAAAACATCATGTACTGCTAGAGAAAGAAACATAATATTTTCAAATTCATGTCTCTCAATATGAGAGTAAAGAAATTTTTTAATCAAGGAATTGTTAAGTACTGTTCAGGAAAAAACACTGCTTACTATAAATGATAGAAAATGGCACACAGCTCAATTTGACTATCTACTCAAGATTAGTATCAAAAACTATTTTGCATACAATTGATATCATTGAAGCAACTTGACTCTGTGTGCATGTGAATTGTCATATATGATTTACTAATTTTTATAATATATTGATATTACATTATGATATTGTGGCATATTGATTTTAATAAGATAGTTTGATTTGCCAAAACTGTTAAGTAGATGAAAAACACATCATGACCAGTAGATGAACCTGCTGGGCACTATTTTGGAGAGAACATATATTACATGAAGTTAAATTTTTACAAAAATCAACATAGTAATCCTATTTAAAAACATACTTGTTCCTATAAAGATAAAAAACACTTGGCCATTTTCAATCATAAATGTACCTGTTGAAAGCATTTCTCCATCTTTAATTCTAACTCTTGAATGTGACCAATAGCTTTGTTAATGCAGGGTAATGGAGTATTTACAAAAGCACAGCTACGTTGCCTTGTGGTGATCCACTTGTTTTTATCTGGAGAAAGAAAGAGAATACAGAAGGTTCGTAAACTTCATGTGTCAGCATGTGTGAGATTTTCTCATACCTGATTTTCTTCCTTTAATTTGGAACTTGGTAAGCTTTGGTCTTGAAATTGACTAAGAGAACAGCTACCTCTACTACTATGCACACTTTGTGCACAAAATGTTATTACTTTTTGAATACAATCTCAAATACAAGGAGAGAAACTCAAAAATGTTTGAAGAATATGAAGGAATAATTTGAAAGAGATGAGACATGATAAAGGGCCTAGGGTCAAAATACAATTTGCTATAACTAATTTTACATAATTCATCCCAAATGAATCGAGTTTGATGATTTTACGCTAGTCCTCAGCAAGGATTTTGTCCAAACAGTAAAATAATATCAGAACCCAAAAAGGCAAAGGTGGCAGCTACTATAGAAATGCCCAGAGCAAAACAGAAAAGGTCACAGGGCCTTAGAGGCAAGCTTAGACTACTCTTATGTATACAATACTTAGTTCCAGCAAATGTTTGCTTCAACCTTATGAAGGGATGAAGTTCCAAAACAGTAGTTCCTATGCTGGGAATTTAAAGCTACATGACATAAATGAACTGTTTTATGAGAACATGTGGATTTCACAATTATGTTTTCTTTAAAGTCTGTCAGCCTTATAACCACATAAATAAATGATACTGTGACACACTATTGAATGTTAACAATTTAATTAATACACAGAATGGGAATCTGCAGAAGTCACTAATGAAAGGTGTCAGGAACAAGACACTGAAACTTAGCAGTAGAGCTATTAAAAAGTGTAAGAAGCTGTCCTACAAACATGAAACATTAACCTAATTATGTTCAGGGGGATACAATGCTTTAATGTGCCTTGGAGATGAACCAAAAATAACAATAACAGTAATAGGGATTAAACTGTAAAGTAGAACCAGATAACCTTCATATACAGTCTGTGGATTTGGTTTGGTTTTTTTTTTTTAAAAAAGAATAATCTCTTAGTGTCTTAATTAAAGTGTCAGCCTAAAACATTAAAAGTCTGTAGGTTACATAAGGCTCTTTTAACTTTAGTTTATCATAAACAGCCTTACTGGAATGGAAAAGATGGTTTGCAAGATTTTGTTTGAAAAGACAGCCCACTGAAATGGATATCAAAACCTATTTCATAGGATCTTGCTCTGCCTGTTCCTAGAGCCAGAAACCTTCACAGGATGCCTACACAGCACAATCCTAACAAAGCATATATAGACTTGGTATCTTTTTTGTATTCTAAAGCACAACACAGAAGTTCAGATTTTGAGACCAACATTACTCAATTTCCCCTGGTTGCTTCTGTTGTTATTATTCTTACATTTTACTAAATTAACATTAATGTTGTTGTAAAAATTATGTTTATTTTCTTTATATCACTAATGCAACAAACAATACCACCATTTAAAAAAAAAATCTGAACAGCTTTAATAAAAAAAGATTACTCTCTTACTGCTTTGGTTTTCCTTGGTAAATGCAAACATTCATACAGGCAAGCCTTCTAATCCCTTTGTAAAAGCAAGCTAGAAATACAACTCAGTGAGAAAGTGGAATTATTTACCATTTCCTTAAAATCTAAAAATTAAATTTAAATGACAAGTGAAATACAGCCAATTTTGTTTTCAGATAGAAAACTGAACTATCATTAGAGGATGGAGTGACACCAGTAAGTCAATAACTGACACTCAAAGTCTACAAATTCATCACTTGTATGAAGGTTTTTCAAGCAGCGTGACATAAGAACCAAGAAAGAGGACTAGTGTTATATAATATTACAAATACAAAATATAAAATAATTTCTTATATCTTAAATTTAAGCCCCTCATTAAATTATTTGAAAACTGTGTAATAGAAGATATATCTGACGTACCTTGGGATGGCCCATTACTGTCCTTAGAAGAATAGGAAAATGACTGTGTTTCAAACATTATTGCTGGTAGTACTTTTCAGCCTAATGATTAGAAAAATAGTAACACATATACATATATACATGTACACATTTCAAAAATTCATTTTCATCAGCAAGAAAACGTATTCCATCAGTGATATATCTACAGTATTTTTAAAGGTTAGCAAATTCATTTTCACTTTTCCTACTAAGGGAAAAACAGCAATTAAACAGTTGATGGCAGTACAAATCACACAGTGGATCCTATTTAAGTAATGAAATTACGGTTAAAATGCAAATGAAAAACAAGACCGCCAAATTTAAACCTATGTGGCCTGGCTTTTTAAATTATACAGGTTATTTCGAAGCCTATCATGACAGTGGTAACCAACACTAACTAGAAAAATGTGAAAAACAAAATGGACAACCTATGAGATGAATTTTAATTAAAAAACTGTCAATGGAAGGGAGGTCTATAAACCTGTAGTCTGAAACACTGTCGTCTCAATGGACAGAAGATAAATATGAGAGGAAAATAATCTACCTATGTGCATATAAACTTGTAACTCAGATTTACTACAATAAACAAAACCAACATTATTTATTTATAATTTACATAATTCAGAAAAATAATACTGGCTGAAAACTTAGGTAGGTAAGCCTCAGGACATTAAGCTGAGGTAATTTACCAAAATATTTTATCACCCTTAAAATTCATACATTTGACAAATAACTGTTTTGCTATACAGAGATCCAGGTGGACACCTCCCTGTCCCCACCCGCCCCAACTTGTGCAATTGGCATATTAGAAGTCCACAGTAAATTGTGGCTTCCAACTACTATCAACCTACAAAAACTGACTAGTAAAAAAGCAAAAAAAACCCAACACCTATATTACAGTCTTCATCAATATAAAATACTGGAAACAAATATCACATATCCATATTCTTGTAAGTAGTACTATTAAAAAATAGAGATACCTTTATTCCAAATACTCTGAAATGGAAAACAGTTGCCTGAGAGTCCAACTGGATGGAAGGGCAGAGAAAACAAAGAGCAAGACCAAAATATGCTCTTCACACTCTCCACACCTCAGATTATTGATCCATGAAACTCAAACTCAAGTCTCTTCTGAAGAGATGTTAGAAGAATGTAAGTGTACCAAGCTTGCCAAAAGAAATTCTGAATCCACGGCTGATCTTCTACATGAACTTCGATGCACTGCAATGCAGACAGCATTATTGCTCTGCTACCATAACAAACTAACTGACTTGGAAACTCTGAAAAATACCAACAAAACCTTTCAAACTAAAGCTATGGAAAAGATTTTTTTAAATTAAATGAAGTTCGTAATACAAATAACAAAGTTTCAAGTCACTACATTTTCAACTACGCAACTCTCCTTAGGAAATGTATGGAAAATGTATTATATGAGCCATTCTTGCATGTCATTTGCACATTAATACCTATTTTTTCCAAGTTTGGTGGCTTTTTCAATTTCCTGAAACAATTATTGCCAATGGCAGGACTCAATGTTGTTCAAAGAAAGACGATGATTTGGCAAGCTGGAATTTTTAACTATATATCTGATACGATGTCAGCCTCTTGGACTCTGCAAAGCGATATTCTACTCTCCTACAGGCTCATCCTGACAGTCAGACCAGATGGACCATGTTAGCTCCAACAAGGAGCATAAAAGAATCTGAAACTCCTAGTAAGTCAAAGAAAATAAGTATTGACAGACAGAATAGCTCTAGAGAAAGGAGAAAAATACTACATACAAAAGGAGAAAAAAATCTTAAGAAACAGTTTCAATTTGTTGTTGCTTATATAGCCAGTAGACAAAGACACATTCCACTGTACATAACAACCCACTGAAAAAAAAGTATATTGGACAAATCTGCAGTTGATGACGAAAATATCATTTCAGTCTGAGGCTTGGAAAAAAAATTAGTCAGCACGTAGTTCATTTGGTATCTGTTGAAAATCTTAGCCTCAATATATACAAATATTAGACTATTTATGTTCACAGCTGTAGCTATCAAAATACAAACAAAAAAAAATTCTTTTATATTGTCCTATCCAGAAAAAATAAGCCAAATCCAGTGAGTTAGCACTCACAATTCTACCTCTGACCTTCAGGAAGTGTTATTCTGCACAAACTGTCCTACAGAATTCAAACTAACTTTCTCACTCTGACAAAGTTAACCACTATGTTATTATATTACTACAGTATACCTTTTAAAAGTCATTGTATGCTACTCCATAAAGAAGGAGAAAAAAAAGCATTGTCAATCTTTCATCAGGTACATGTATATATCTATTTATAAAAATACATGTACATTTTATTATTAAATATGACTAAAGCTAAAATAAACACACACAACATTTTAATTACTTTCTTGGTACTTTACTATAACAGAAATAATTTGTCAGCTGATAAAAATAAATTTCTAATACCAACATCTCAAATAGGATGAGGAACTAAAAAAATTTTGTTAAAAGCAAAATCCTCGATAAAATTTTTTCAATGAAAGAGATCAGAATCCAGATGTTAGAATTTCTATCCATGTAACATAAGCTAGTACTACTATTTCTCATCATAAATGCCATTCCCCAGGCAGAGTCTCAGGATATTCATAAATATGCTTCATAAAAAGCTTATTCTGTAAGAACCTTTTTCTCATCAACTCCCATACTTACCTCTTCACTAAAACTCTAATTCACTATTAAGTAAACTAATAAATTGAGATTATCTACTTCGTAAGCACAATAGATCTGGCCAAATCACAGAAGAATTTTGTTTAAAATGTTCTCACTGATTCCTGCCTCACTGTGACTATGCCATTTGTGTTGGAATTTTTCCTCCTTCCCCAAAATGCAGTCAGCATAAATAAAAATTATAAACTAATTCATAGTTAAGAGGAGCTAACACTCCATGAACAATCTTCATTTTATTCTATAATTTCCTGACCTCCAAGTGTTAACTTTCTGCAAATACAGCATTTTACCATTTGGCTTTAGGGTCCTAGAATTTCTTGCACAATTTCTGCCTGTCTTCAAGTAATGCAGTGAATCCTTTTAACCACTGAAATGCAGCCCAGGTTTACTTCAGAATACACAGAAAGGGATTAACGTCCCTGAAATTATTCCCCCAAATTACAGTTAGTGCAGATGTTTCAAAATAGCACAGAGTGTTGTTTAAATAGCACTTTGCAGCATTAAAATGTGTTATAGTGATAGTCAGGTCTCACACTTGAAAAGAAGGCTTCATGTAGAATTTTATAGGCTGGCTAATATAAACCACCAAATCTAATAAAAAGATTAGAATTATTATTAAAAGCAACAAAAGACAGGAAGAATTCCTTAGGTTCTTTGTTGGATTTTATTCCTTTCACAGGAACAAGATCCCAAGAACTAGTCCATTATACCAGCCACTTTAAGCTTTAAGGAGGGAATTAAGAGCAAATAATGTACTCTCAAAAACTTCTAATGGTATCCAAAACTAAAAATATTATAGCTGAGATCCTACTATTATCATATACCTGAAATAGTTCTGTATCAAAATCAATCTGATTTTTTCCCAGTATTCCACTATTGTGATTCATTCCAGCTAGATTGTCTGCAACTCAAATAAACTTAATCCCAATTATTTTTCCACAACCTTAGTGCAAATATGAACTCCAAACAAACAAACCAACCCACAGACAATTAAATAGGATGAAAAACAAGGACACTGGAAATCTGTAATAGGTAAGGGAATTAAATCCAGGTATTCTGTGCCATAGTGATGAATGATACACTTCGTCTTTTCTCTATATATTCTTGAATTCCACCTTTCTGACACAAATCAGAAAAGAGGAATTATACTTTTACCAAGTAGTACTGAGAAAATAAATACCTTAAGATTAAGAGCTGCTCACATTCTGCAACATGGGTTCACATGAAATGTAACTATCTCTGACTAAAGGTGCTACCTAATGTACTATTTCAGTGTCCCTCCTCACACATCCCAAGGCCAGAAACAAAACAATAGGAGAATTACTATTCTCTTCCTTATTCCTGGGAGGTCAAAGAGACCTGACAGTAGTAGGAATAATCTCCCTGCTCAAGCAAAAAACAAATTCAATTCAATTGTTAGAAATGAGCACCCAAAATTCTATTACCACAAGAATCATCCAAATATGTTTTAAAGATGATTACTACCAATGTTCATGCTACTAAGCATGTTAGTTATTTGATCTGTCCCCTTACCCATAATTAAAATACCATGTACTATAGCACAATATTTTTGCAAAGATTATTAAATCTTAAACCTACCATACTCCATTCTGTTGTATATGTCTAAATGAAATACAGTGAATATTGGTTACCATAGTAACCACAGAACTGAAGAAATTTAGTTTTGGCATAATTGCTGCATATGTTCGTACAAATCACATCTCTTATTCTGAGCATTAGAAATGAAGACACTTTTGAACTCCATTTTTTAAAAATAGAGTAATGAAGAAACAAAAAATTAGATCAAGTATTTATAGACATAACGCAACATATTCTTGTTTAATTCACTCATTCACTTTTCTTTTATAATTAGAGTATATTTTCTCGCATTCTATTAATCCATTTAGTTAAATACTGTTTAAGCTATCTTTTTACTTATTGGTAATTAAGCCAGTTCTGGTTTTGTCATTAAATTCAAAATACTATTTTAGAATAATAAATACATTATTAGTCAAACATCCAGAAATGGCTAAAGAAACTTCAGCAAAAATAAACGCCCCCAACAGCCTGTAACAAACTTATTTTGCTTTTTCACTTGCAATGAAGTTCTCATTGAATAAGGATAAATTTATTTGTTTCTTTAGTTTCAAGAAATAGTAGAAAAGGAAAAAGCGCTCTAGGCATGCTGACACTCAGTCTTACAACAGCATAATTTTCTCAGCAGCATTAAAAAACACGCATTCAG
>NW_009212232.1:41025-47345 GCF_000690835.1 Fulmarus glacialis
TGTGAATTAGCTACAAACTCCTCTCCACTTCCTTATCAGCTCCCAGAATGAATCTTAAACGTCTCAAAAAAACCCAACGCCAGAACAAATCCACAACCCCACAGGTCCGATGAACAGCAGGACAGTTGGATTTCTATGTTTTTACTTCAACACTAAAATTCTTTCATCCTTTCCCTTCTCTAGCTTTGCTCAGTAATTTAGTTCTGATTCCGTTGTTTCAGAGCTACCTTATACTTACCAAGATCATTACCACCAGTTCCTTTCATTTTAATATTCAGAAATACAAACAAACAACTTCAGAAGGAGTTTGGTAATACAGAACAGATAAACAGACAAATAAATAGTAGTTAAAAACAACACAGAGAGATCATCTCTACTTGAAAGCTTTAAGTCTTGGAAACGTAAGTCTTTTCTTAAGCTGTCACATACATTGCACAAAAACCTGTAATCAGCCAATACACTGCAACAACGAAATGCAAAGTAAAAGTCCAAGAATTTGTTTAGCACACAGTATCATGCTTCTAGTTTGAAGTACCAGCAATACCATTTTCGGTTTACCTTATCTCTTCAGACCTTCCTGGCATGAATGGGTCAAGGTCTTAATGAACTTGTGGAACTGATCCACAAATTTTGAAGGATATAACAGGTTCTCCAAAAAAAAGAAGATAAAACAGGAATAATGGATGAATGAAAGATGATATTATTATTTGAAATAATCGCTGTTTATTAAGTGATGGTCTCACTGATGTTGTAAAGAACAGAGAAAAAACGCTAAAAACATTTTACAGCCAAAAAAACCACCCCAGCATTCCCATGACATTAGAATCAATAAAGTCTGGTTTTCCACGGATTTTTGTGCAACATTCCCTCACAGAAGCCCAGCTCCCCTCAGTGTCACTAAGCGTGACCGACACAGCTTCCTTTGATATTCCTTTCTGGGCATGTGCATAGGACTGGTTTGGAGCTTGGCTGGCTAACCAAGACACGAGTCAATTAGTCAGCTGACTGCTACCCTACAGATTATGTAAAGGGCTAATTTATAACTCCTTTCTTTCAGATAAGGAAACAATTTGCGTCTTTCTTCCCATTACTTAGCTGCCAATTTTAATGAAACTTGGAAGAACTTAGTATCTTTGAGACTACTACCCATCTGTCAAATCTGGTTGGAACAGACAAAAGCTACTGGAGGACAGGCACTGGCAGATCATATACAGTGACAGCGTACACTTTGTTTTCTTAGATATACCAAAAAACCCTCTTTAATTGGAGGCTGCCTAAAGTGACTGCCTTAATTTATTTCATAATCTTTCCATCAAACTGTATTTTGTAAGGATCTTAAACTTCACTATTTCAGAAGTAACGCAGATAAAGGAGAAGAAGATGACATCTTGTATATGCTAAAAATAAAGAACAACATAGAAGGACAAAAGCAAGTGAAAGAACAAAGCGTGAGGGTGGTGGCAATGGTAAAGAAAAGCAGGTGGGATAGGGCATTCAAGGAATGAAAGGTGCTTGCAAGGCAAAGCTGGAAAACACATATTATGCAGCAGGGAAAGGGAGTTAGTAAAAAGATACAAAGATGACAAAGTAAATGAGAGCTAAAGGGGAAAAAAAAAAAAGACTAACAAAGCCTAGTTGCCAAAACTGGAATGGGACAATACAAGTAAAAATGACAGAGGATCTGTAAAAGAAAAAAAGAAATTGATTATTTAATTAAGCTTTTAGAAAGTTCCATGATAGAACAGAAGGGGTCCAACTAGGTAGAAACTTTATTTTCTCTTCAGTAATGACAGAAGTGTAGTAGAACGTGAAAACAGATTCCATTTGCAAAAAATGACTCCATGGATTGAAAGATCCAGGGCAGTTTCAACTAAATCTAAACCATTTCTGACAGATGCTTCTCAAATCTGTTTTAAAATCTTTTAGTGACAGTTTCTACCAGATGTCTACGCAAACTTAAACCAAACTTAACCATCCTTGCCATTAGTTAGCCATCCTAATGTATAATATAATCTCCTTGTCATATCTATATGGACACAGAAAATAACAGATTGCCTTCATCTTGTAAACAACTTCTTAAACATTTGAGAACTGCTATCTCTTTCCTTCTCTACTCTAAACAGACCAAATTCTTCTAATTTTTTACACACACACACCCCGGCCCAGAGATTATACTTTCCAACTGTTTTTCCACTCTCTTCCTCCAAATTCTCACTAGTTGGTCCAGGTCTTTCCAGGCATATATCCTAAGGAGACCACAGCCTTCCAGCTGATGCCTCACTAGTACTAAGAAGAACACAAGTATTATGCAATGCTTTTGGTTTCATATCCTGATACAACCCTTGCTCCTATCACAACAGCATGATACTGGTTTTCATGTTTAGCCCTTCAACCTACAGGTCCTTTGCTACCTTTCCTAGCATTTTCTTCTCTATACACATTATTTCTGCTTATGGATAGTACTTTATACTTGTTTTTACTGATTTACATCCTATTCTCTGACTTGTCAAGATCATTTCAAATTACAAATGATCCTGTCCTCCAGAGTGCTTGCAGCTCCTCCCAGCAAGACATTGTGTCCAAATTGAGACACAGCCCTTGCTGTCAGTTTTATTCAGAGTACCTCCATTGTTCTACAGTGCCATGCATAAGACATGGTTTGTGCCTAACATGATGATACTATGCTCTTTCAAAGAGAAAAAATGGAGATAAAACATTTTAAAATGCTGATCCATCTCTATTTGATTTCCCATTTTAAGCTGTATTTCATTACTTTATGTTTCAGAGGGACCTGAAGTTAAATAGTAATTTTAGCCATTATGTATATTATATAAATAGTTCAGTTGCAAAGATTAGAGAAACAAAATGAGTTGAAAATTTGGCAGGATCATGCAATCTATTTAAAATAAAAAAGGGAACACAACACACTACTAAATAACATGAAATTGCTTCTGTGTGTTTTCTAGTTTGTAGAGAAGATCTTGCCAAATTCCCAGTCGAGGGCTGAGTAACTATAAACACATTCTTGTTCAGTTGGACTAAGATGTATTTTGTGGCACTGCTCAGATCTTAGCAGCTAATTAATTCTTGATACTATATAGAGGTCTTGTTCAAAAAGAAAATTAATAGAAAAATATTTTTAAATTATACAGTCTCAGACTGCTTTTTTATAAGGATTCAACATTAAAAGAAAGACTAATTTATACAATTCAATATAGCTACATTAAAAGTACATTGTTGTACCTGTCCTGCAACATAACCTTAGAAGATGACAGCTCCAAGACAAAGCTCTGCATGACAGGAAAATAGAAAAAAGAACAACAAAAAAAAAAAACTAAGAAGGTAATGACAATTACAAAATCAACAACATCCCCAAGCTGACTGGAACTGCTGCTTGCTCAAGCTAATTCTTTAACACCAGCTACCTTCCAAAATGGGACATCCTAAACCATTAAAACTTTTTATCTAGGAAATGTGACCATTACCTTTACTCTGTGTTTTTGCTCCATGATTCAGTAATTAACTTAAATTTTCAAACAAAGCTAAAATCACATGGTAAAATGAATAAATAAATAATTTTAAAAAAAATTTCTATGAGATTTTATTACATATTTGAGCAAAAAGAACCCAGGAAAGGGGTATTTTTTTGCTAGATTTACTCTGTCTCTAAATTTCTGCTTCACCACAGAATTGTTCTCAATACATAATAGGTCACACCATGTACACAGTTCAAAGATCATATAAACACCCATTTTTTCCTAGGGAGAGAGTTTAATTTCTTATCCATATGCACAGACTGGCATAATCCTTATTATCTTTTAAGGAGAGTCTTTACTCTCCTTAATGGCAGTGATAAACTATGCCAGTACAAAGCCCTTTTAGATGCATGTAGTTAGCCTAGTATTAGGAGAATTACTGTAATGCATTATCTACCACATCACAGTTCATGGCACAAGTTTTGTGTATAGACAAGCCCTTTGAAGTTAAATAGGAAGAGCCTAAGTGATCCAGATTTTTTCAGTACTCACTGTTAAGCTGTTTCTCGTTTACACTGTGAAGGCAACTGACTCAGAAAACCAGAAAAATTCTGTAAATTATCTAATGTCCAACTTTGAGATACAGAATTCAAAATCAGTTAAAATCATTTTTCCTACATACTATCTAAACTCAATAGTTTTATACTGCAATTATTACAAAGATCATAACAGTGTACAAAATCAGGAACCTCACAGAAAGCTGGAATAGATAAGTAGACTTCTCTATATTGGGAGATTTTATCACTTTATAAATAATGAACATTTTTAACCATTCGATTTCTATTCCTACTCCAAACTCTCTTTTAACATCAAGTATAACGCTTCAGTAGCCATCTTGTAAGTATCAAGGAAAATAATTTTACTGTCAGTTAGGCCGATTTCACTAGAACTTCGTAAAATATGATCTTAAAATATGATAGCAAATATTTTGGACCACTATTGCAGTTTTAACTTTTGATGTTAGTGTGGATAGCAATCTTCCAAATGACAATTTCATCCAAAACTGCATGAGGTACTGAAAGAGGAATAGGAAATTTCTCTGTCTCATGTCCAAATTGAAATAAAAGTTCTAACGTCACCCTTCAAAAGGGGACACTTTCCCTCATTCTGTCTTCATGTTGACAGTTTCAGACCTACCTGCCCAATTATGCAAGGTATCAAACTTGAAACAACCATCTAGAGTGCAGTTACTACTACCATGTCCTCTTTTTATTTAACACCATCTGAAAACTCTTTACAAAAAGGCTTACAAAAGGCTACCTATGAAGCAGACCATCATATCTACATCACAATACCCAATCTTAAAGTCAGGTATTTTACCAGCGTAAAACTCTAATCTCACATAGCCTGTATGCTCTGAAAAGGTGAGAGCATTTACAAAAATTTAGAGCCCCTCAGTACAGAAGAAGGCTTAAGAGACACATATATCCATTTGTAGATTTCTTTATTTAATAGTGGCACTATCTCACTAGAGATAGCCACGCTACAACTCCATGAGGAATAATCTTAAAAGGACTGCAAATCAAACACCTGCAAAACCTTAGTAAATCTCTGAATTCCCGAAAGCATATTCAAAAAGGATCTCGTTTTGTTAGCAAACATACTGAGTTTTCCAGTCAGGGCAGTTTGGAAGAACACGATTAGTACCAAAATGACCACATACTGGATTTTCATTTGGGATCATGACCAACCCCTCAGCTTCCAATATACATCTCAATATGATCAATACAGAAAAACAAGAAGGGATTGCTGCTTGGGGTATATTCTGCTGAAGCACAAGTCAAGCCTACAGTGCTTTATAAATTTTTTTTACATATTTTATCAATATATTCACCTAGGCTCCCGTGACTGGACTGTGACCAAAACGTTACAACCCTATGAGCTGTCAGAACAAGCCCACTAAACCTTCTCTGTCATGAACTCCCCCATTCCTCATTAATTATTTTCCCAAAGAAATAACAAGACAGACAGAAATTAGAGGTCAATCATCATCACTGTCGTAACAGCCACCTCTTCCTTCCATAAGGTTTTCAAAATATCTTTGTCAAAGTCTATTCTACTTTGGCATGGTGTTATTATGGAGCGAAACTAAGAGATTCCATTCTTCAAAAAAAAACCCAAGAGCTTTTGGAAGGTAGTAAAATTCTGGAATAACTCCCATACCAAGTCCTTCCGTGTTTTCTAGCCTCACGCACTTTGCTTTTTAAAGAGAGAAAAAACTAAGAGACAGAATAATTACTATACCTTCTGCAGAAGAAAAAAATCTCATTTTTAATCAGCGTCCTCTTCAGTAGTGACTCATCACATTCTTGAGCCTGTGCAAAATGTTTGTTATGTATTTGAAACTTGGAAAAGGCAGGCTTAAAACTCTTTCAAGTTATATATCAGAAAGTTTATTGTATTCTTTGAATCAGTTAAGAACTCAGCAGTAAGAGGGCAGAGCCTATTTGGGCATATAAACTGAAAAATCGGATCTCTCAAAGATGCTTTAGCTGCTGCATCAAGCCTTGCAAGAAGCAAAGGGGATTAATTCTGGAAGCCCCAATAATCCATTCTAACTGAACCCTTTCCCAGAGCAGAGATGCCCGAATGTTTCTGCAGTGGGGGATGTACCCTCCACTTCAGTATTTTCCCAGGCTTCAATCAGACACCTCCAAAGGTGCAACCTCCTGAAGACAAAGACCGTTACTTTGGCTTATTCTGCCACCACAACGTAGTGAAGGAGGAAGAACTGGATGTGGCAAACGCCGCCCTGTGTAAGGTAACGCCGCCCTGGGCTCCTGC
>NW_009212233.1:0-847 GCF_000690835.1 Fulmarus glacialis
TTATTTTTAATATATTTTTTTTATTTTTAACAGACATGGGTACATCCATAAGACATGCAAAATCTCCTATTTCTTTCCCTTACACACCATTGGTTTCCAAGCTAAGGAGACATTCCCCTGCACATCCTACCACTGTCATTTTTCTCCTATTGCCACAGTACTCCCATTCACCAAAACCTGTAGTTCGGCCACAACAAAGTCTTCACCTTCTGTAGTTTTATTTTGCAGTCTCATGCCTCAAATTTCATGGAATTTTTAAAACATGGACTACTACATGTTTAGTGCAGCCCTTGAATTGAAGTGTTGTAATAAACCAGCCATATGTGTCTTGGCTCACTGTTGGGCAGAAACAGGAATACATATTTTATGCCATAAGCATTATTTAGCTAAAGGGCACTACTTTTAAACAGATTTTCCTCTGGTCCTTACAGCAAGGGATTTGGGCTTTTGGAGCAGAGAAAGCTAAAGATCATTAGTTTTCTAATGATATGTTAGAGTTTACTTATCTTATGCTCCATAAAATATACCATGCCCTACAAGATACACTATACTGTAATTTGCTTCAGTCTTTCATGTGAGCATTCAAATCTCTGTTTATTTCAAAAGATTGTGTTTGAATCATTGGATAGATTGGGGTCTTTATGCTGAATCTTCATCTATTTCATTAGTGTCTTTGTTGCTGAAGAGTCTGAACTAGCAAAGATACAGCAATCACTGGTTCTCTCTTGTCTTGATTGGGATTTGTGCTTAGGAGATCTATGGGGAAGTGTGCAGTGGGGAACGTGGTCACTCACTGAACCATTCGCATTTTCTGTCACTGGATCCATACAGGGGAATAATTCCTGCT
>NW_009212233.1:864-4311 GCF_000690835.1 Fulmarus glacialis
GTTATTGAGGGGAAAAAAGGATATCGATTCAGTTATTAAAATGTCAGGAAAATGGAGCTGTAAAGGGAAAGACACATTGTAAACAGTTTACATCTCAATAGAAACAACATGGAACCCACAAAAAGTGGTCCAAGCAGGGCGTCATGCTGACACATGCCTGTCCCCAGCCAGGGGGAAGTTTTATCTGCTTTAGCCTTAAAGCAAACAATACAGATTACTACAAGCTCATAATCAAACATCATGCTCTAGAGTAAATAGGGTATGGAGGGTAGTCATGGGAACTTGGTGCTACAGATGCAAAACTATGGACAGATGCCTTTGCCTCAAGGCGTGAAAATCAGGCTATGCCTACACAGATACAGAGACAAGTTTGCCCTCCCTGTGTTCTGGGGAGGTTGGCAAGAACCAGAGGGGCAGTCGGGGAGTGTATATGGTATATGAGACTGCTAGTGGAGGAACCTTCATTGAGGCTGGGTATGTCAGCCTGGGCACAGAGCCGCACTAATGAGGCAGTAGGGCACCCGGGCTGGAGCTGGCTCGCAGCTGGCTGCCTTGCAGTACGAGCAAAAGTCCTGTCTGTCTGTACCTGTCTGGGGGTTTGCCTCAGAGTAGGGGCTTGTGGAAGCTAGACGAAAAATAAACAGATGCATTCAGACCTGATGAGAGTTGTAATTAGAAATCCAGGTGAGTTTTACTGTACAATGGACGGTCCTTTGCTACCATCACCAGTTTCTAAGCACCCCTCAAGCGACCATACCTTTGCAAAGAGACAAGGAAGCACTGTTACAACCCTCTAGTTTTGTAGTGGGAGCACAGTGCCATAGCGTAGTTGCAGAAAACATGTTTCCTTTCAT
This sequence comes from Fulmarus glacialis, assembly GCF_000690835.1. NCBI lineage: Eukaryota > Metazoa > Chordata > Aves > Procellariiformes > Procellariidae > Fulmarus > Fulmarus glacialis. The sequence continues at coordinate 1,719 of NW_009212233.1, forward strand.
TTGATGCAGGGATGTCTCCACAAGGTCACCTAAGCTCCTGGGTATTGCTGGGCAAGTCATCTTTACTGTTGCAGGTATCACTTGACAGCTTCTAGACCAGAAATAACTCACATCCAGAATCACTGAACATTTCTTGCTTATAGGTGTAAATATTGGAGTGAACTACAGGCACACAAATTTTAAACTTTCACCTAAACCACACAGCTCCTTCCCAAGGCAGGTGTTGAACACAGACATGTTCGGCAAGGGGCAGAGATGCTGGTAGGACTTCTGTCAGACCAGGAGGACAAAGCAGAGCAGTGTGAGAAGGGTTTCTCTGGTCAAATGTAGATGTGTACATCTGAGCTAGTGGCTGAGATTCTCTTTATGGTCAGGAAGAAAAATAAGCACTTCTGGAAGCAATTTGTCTCATCTGAGTATAACTCTCCATAAGAGATCCCATGAATCATGCTCTTCAACTCCTTTTCTGTCCTTGATCTTCCAGTTCTTCATCTCTACAAAGAGGAAAGGTGAGAAATAATTTCTAAGCTAGGCTCCGTTTTGGTCACTTGGAAGAGACTGTAGTGTATCAGACTGTTATGACAAACCATGGATGGCAGACTGCGAAGTAATATGTGCAAAACCCAGCAATAATCTGTCCTGCTGTCTTTCTAGCAGATGAGAGATGAGGCAGTGGGATGTGACTAGTATGCACGTGCCTGTTTTGGGTGCACATGGGGTGAAGGGAGGGGCTACAGCCACCATTTATATAGTATATGATTTTGCACAGGAGGGGCTCAATACAAACTACTACTGTATCTAATTGTGATACCCAAATAAATAAAACAGTTCATGCTGATGAATTCACTGCTCTGCTCCAAGTTAGATTTTTGCTAGGTAGAAATCAGAGGTGGGTTTTACTTTCTTGATTTTTTTTATTCACCAGGTGATCATGATGAAAGTGCAAATCTTCACCATGACACTCTAGGAAGACAAGAAGAGGGAGAGAAAGACCTAATGATCAACGATGCACTGTCCAATGCTTTTGGGTCCTTAAGCCCAAAGAGGAAAAGGTGCTCCTTGGCATATCTTACCTAACATCCCCAAAACACCTTCTCCATCCTTCTCGGGAATGGCATTGCCCTAGGGCAATACATTTGCTGACAGAAAATTCATTTTCTGACAGCAGTGATCCCTTCACTCCTGTTCTCCCACGTGACAGTGTGGGAGGTATTTGTCAGCAAAATATTACCAGCCTAAGACGGATTGTCACCAGATGCTATCCAGTGCAGGGAGAGATTGAAATGGATGCTGAGAGAAGCTCAACTTTGCTGCTAATGAAAATGAGACAAAGGGGACAGCAATCTCTACAGCCAAGAGTTTGTGTAGTTGGTTTTTTTCATACAGGGGAGGAATGGAGTCAGGTTTGATGAGATCAACAAGTGAAATAATTCCCATGCATGGCAGGTAGCTGCATTGGTCTGTGTAGATGAAAAACATTTCCCTATTACCAAGTATATGAGAGAGAGAGATCTAAGTGTTGTGTCATTAAAATCCAGGTATGAAATCCCATAGTACCCAAGGAATGATTATACCAAAATCTTCCATGCAAACTGGATAAGAACCTGCCATCCTCTTTTCATGTTTCATGAGAAGCAATAGCAAAAGGTAACAAACTGGGCGCTGTTCTGTGTGAAATCTGGAATTACTCTGGTACAAGCTGTGGTGCTTACCAAATTGCCTGGCACAGAGCTGAGCTGCAGTAACTGCCCTTGCATGTGTCTGAGCTCCTGAGAGATATGAGCAGACCAATGCTTTTAGCCAGTTTCACATGGAAGAGAAGGGACCTATTTTACTTTCCATATGTATGAACCTTGCCCATGGACAGCTACTGTGGTTCAGCTCACTACACAGGTGTCATCTGATGACACGTCTGAGCCCTTGGACTACCTGTTGTCCACCACACGTCCCTGATGGTGTTTAAGTGACTGCTGGTGAAATCAAGCCTGACAGTTCACAACAAAGCTACCTGCCATAAGCAATGCTGTCTTAGTGATGAGAAGTCTTTCCAACATGTGTCCATGTACCAGCTTTTGCCTAGAGATGCCTAATGACCTGTTTTGTCATTTAAACAGGGCAAAGCTGGTGACCAGAATTCATGAAGAGGAGATGAAATCCCAGCACTACCAGGTGAGCAGGGGGTGATGGCCCTTACGTGCCTGTGAAGTCCTCAGGCAGGCCAGACCTGAGCCCAGGAGTGCGCGTGGTGTCCTTGTGCCCCACAGATTGCCATCACCATCATCGAGGCCAGGCAGCTGGTGGGTGAGAACATCGACCCCGTGGTGATCATTGAGATAGGTGATGAGAAGAAGCAAACGACAGTAAAGGAAGGCACAAACGCCCCTTTCTACAATGAGGTAGGTGCTTTCTCTTGGAGAAGGCACTTTCTTCAATGGCTCTGGGTAGAGCTACCACTACTTGGTAGCTCAAAAGGGGATGAACTAAGCTGGTAGCACCTGCATGTCTGAGCAGAGAGGTCTGTTGAGGAGCTGTTCAAGTTTCAAGCTTAAAAAAGAACTGGTAACAGCACTCTTGGGTTTAGCTGTATTTGCTC
>NW_009212233.1:4342-19495 GCF_000690835.1 Fulmarus glacialis
TCTGTCCATCCTGATCCCCCCCCACTGCATCCTGCCCTACTACCGCTGCCTCTGCGTTTTTCCATATGAACCCTTTGGAAGCTTTGTCTAAACTGCCCCCAACCTCTCTTTTCTACCATTTGACTGTTTCAACCTTTCCTTGACTTTTGTTTTTCCCAGCTGGTGACAAATGAGACCAAAACAACTCCCCAAACCAACCGCTCCTTTGGGTTTCCCTTTGGGTGCCTCCTGTCCCTTCTGACAGTACCCTTTGATGCAGAGTGACCATCACGGGCATTTGCAAAGGGCAGTGCTGTGCAGCCATGCAAGGAGGAGAGTAGCAAACAAGTCTGGGCCATGGCAGCCACAAGCCAGGGAGCAGGGAAAGGGCTTTGCCGTGCCCATCGCCACCTCCCCAGCACTCCCAGTGTCTCACTGGGGCTCTGTGTAGTAACCCAAAAAGCTAAACTATGTTGCTGATAGCGCTGGCTACCAGCAAGCAGAAGGATGATTCTGATCTGCTGTCCCCTTTTCCCACAGTACTTTGTGTTTGATTTCATTGGACCGCAGGTGTTCCTGTTCGACAAAATAATCAACATCTCTGTAAGTACCTATGAAAGCTTAGCACAGCGAGTAAAGGTCATTGTTTTTTATGTCACTTCAGCTCTAAATGATTCTTCTCAATGTAGTTAAAAAGAGAAATAATTTTAGGTACCAAGAATGCTATAAAGTCAGCATGAAGTATAGGAAAGAGAAAGGATAAGGGAGAGGAAAAGGAAGAAAGGCAGCTGGCAATGATTTGAAGGTACGTAACCCTACAGGAAGATTAAGTCTGCATTTTCAGGGATGCTCGTTGCTGGCAATCTGCGAGGTAGAAGGAGAAACTTCAGCTTAGTTAACGTTTGTCAGCATTGTCTTCATCCCTCTAATTTTCAGGTTGCTACTTGTTTCAAATGACTGAGTTGAAACTTCTGGCTTATCTCAGTTCCTCAGATGCAACTGTTTCTAACTAAAATATCCAGGTACCTTATCCTCAGTAGCGGCTCTTGGGCTGTCCGGGAGTGTCAGTGGCGGGTTGCTATTAACATGGTAATGGGCTCCAAGCGTTCAGTGTTGCTCCCATTGCTCGCTGCAAGTCCCGGCGAAGTTATGTGACATCTCAGAACAGCCCTGATGGAAGACACACACGCTCTTGGACTTGGGGCATTAGATAATGATTTGCAGTTTGGGATGCCAAGTCTATGGACCCATGCTAATTGTCTTACCTGAAGTTCCTGAGGTTCATCACTACATTTAGCAAAGCTGCTAAGGAATTAAGGAAGATCTCATGAGACTTTGGACAGTGCTGTATTTGTAATACTTAGAAATACCACAAGCTGAGCCCTTCATGAGCTGTTTTTGCATTTCCACTGCCAAAAGTTCCACCACTTGGCCAGAGAACTGAGCAGTGAGTTGTTGCCCCAGGGAAGGTTCTTTTCTTCCTGAAGTGCTTTGTCCATTTCAAAAAAGTACACCAGGAAAGGGTCTGTGCTGGTTGTGCTTGACAGAGCCAGGCAGTGGTCAAGAGCAGTAGGAAAACATCTGTGCAAAACCTGCTGGAGATGTTCACTGTGTACCTGCTTTGCTGAACTGCTAATAAAGTGACTTCTCCCAGCTACAGAAATAAAAAATGTTCATTTACTTATGGCCAGCTGGACAACTAGGTTTTCAATGCTGGTAGTAAATTGACAGTCTGAACCCCAAGCTCCAGTTCAAATCCACTATATCACATGCACAGCTCAAATACATGAAAGTCATACCTACATAAGGTATCTGCAGATCTGACCTTCATTTATCCCTGAGGACAGAGTTTACTACAGGCTGACACTGGCCCATCTTTGCATGGCAGTAGATATCGGCTGACTGTTATGACTTATATTGCAGCGTATGGCCCCCCATGGTTGGTACCAGCACAGTTCTGAGGCATAAACTCTTGTGAGCTACTGTTGCTTGGGGATGTACAGTTATTTTTCTCTAAGATATGGCCTGTCTTTCTGATCTTACATTCTTTTGATAATGATTCCATATATCCAGTGGTGGAGGGGAGAGTGCCAACTTTCTGAGTGCGTTGGGGGTGTGGGGGGCTGTGCCAGCATTACCTGGTGTAAATCTGCATAGTTTCATCAGGCTTAGCAAACTTATTTGATTTATAGCTGATGAAGGTGCAACACTAAGAAATTAAAGGTCTTCTAGATAAAAATTACTTTTTTAAAAAGAAAACACAAACTAACGCGGTGCAATGCTCATGTATGTTACTGAATATAGAGATTCGTTAGCTTGCAACACAGTTTTGGAGAATGCAATATATGAGGGGAGTAGAAACAAATAAGAGAGGAAATATGTGTGCTGGGAGTGAAGGAAACCCTGGGGGATGGAAAGCTTCGCAGCACTTGCTTAGCATGAATCTCACTTAAGAAGAAACAAAGATCGGCAGCCTCCATTACCAGCAATCATTCATGCACTGAATTTGCTTAATCTGTGAAAACGAACTCATCTGCATGTGGAAGCTCAAGGAAAATAAAAGATTAGTGCCACTGTCCATCAGTTCAGTAGTTAGTCTAGCTGTATTCAAACCCTGCAGTTGAGGGGAAAAAGAGATTTTCCATTTCTCAGCACCTGCTGAAATACTCCCCAATTTAATAGTGTTCATGCTTGTCCTCCATCAGAAAATCTGAAGAAAAATTGTTCAGTCATCTGTAGAGTCAATCAAGTGTGGAAAGACACAAACCTTTAATTAGGTACAATGTAAATGTGATACTCCCTCTCAGAGAAGACAAGAGGTGTTTGCTATAAGCTTCATGCTCCTTCATGCAGCTGCTTTGTTACATTAGAAAAAATGTGCTTGAAAAAAAGTACCAGGAAAGATGCAGAGCATTTAAGAGAGGCAGTAAATTAGTTCCTCAACAGTTAAAAGCACTACTGGGAGTAGAAACCCTCATCATTTCAGTTGGTACAGGGTGGTTTACCCAAGGGTACCACATTTCACACAGAAAATCTCCTGAAGGACGGAGAAGTGAGGTTTACACATCTTATGCTCTCTGAACAGGCTGTCATGCTGTGGAGAGAAAATGCAAAGAGCAATGAGACACCACCACCTTAGACTCACCACATATCCTCCTCTTGTTTCTGGGTCTTAAAGAAACTCCGTTTATTTTTGGCTACAGAAAGGCTACAGCCTTCTTTCCCCTTCTATCTACTCCATGTTGGATCTGTTGATTTGGGCAAGCTCCTATTTCCATGTAGTTCTGCCAAAGCTGTAATTTTGCCTGGCTTCAGGATGAAACCCACAAGTTTTCATGGCTTCTTCCCCACCCCTGCGTGCTCTAGTCCAACCTCATAGGAGCAAGGGTCCAGTGTTATGATGGGACCTGGCAGCATCAGGGATTGAGGAAAAGCAGCACTAGTGCATGAAGCGTTGGCTTCACACTGGCTCCTCTCCCACATGAAGGCTGCTTAATTTATAAGCCTTAATAGTAGAGTAAAATAAAACTGCTCCTTTGTCAGCTCTTGATTTTTCAGCCCTAGAAACTCTTTCCATGTTGAAGTGAGGAATTACTACGGACAACTGAGTGTGATCCCTAAACCACAGGGACACAGTAGCCCCAGGCCTTTAGTGGGGAAGGACATTATGCTGCAACTAGCAACCTTCTGAATTTTCTGGTAGATCTTGATGAAAGTGTCAGTGATCTTTACTTCAGAATATATTTCTTCTGGTCTTGAAGAAAAATGCACCAAATGAAGTCACATGACAAATCCAATGCAAAATCACAGAAGTCTTTTACCCCTATGTGTAGGTCCAGAGCCAGGGTATGATGTCTTCCAGATTCCTAAAATGGTCTCAGAGGCTTGGTTGTTTAGCTCCAACGTTTAGATTTAGCTTCTGTGGGCTTGAATTCCAGAGGCTTAGTTTTTCTTTGCAGTTTGGCCAAGGTTTTTGAGACAATGCAGTCTGCTTTCAGAAACTTTTCCACAACCAAGGAGTGGGTTTCAACTTTTTGAGCTATTCTGAAACCATCTGAGATAGATATATATTTTTTGAGAAATACAGTTCTAGAGCCAATCTTCCCTTAGAATATGTTGCTAGCCTCTGCCTTGTCTGTAAAGTAAAGCACATGCATGTACTTGAAAACCAGACACAGAAGTACATAGATTCAGGAATCATGACAAAAGAAAATTATTAATTAAATTTGAATTACATTAAATTAAATTAACTATTTGTCAGGAAGGATAAGGAGATAGACTCACTGGGACCTGTTTGCCATCTCATTTACATTTACATCACTTCCCTGATTTCATTAATATTGTGGGGGGTAAATCAGAATTGAGCCTCTTGGTTTATGTACACATTGAAATGTTGCAAAGAAACGCTTTAATTCTTTCTCCTCTGGGTGTACTTAGTTCTTATGACAATTCAGCTGTTGCACAGAAAGTGATATGATGTCTGCAGCCTACTGTCACACAAGTTATGCCCCATGTGTTTATATTCATTATGATTTATTTAAAACTGCCAGGATAAGTAATATCCTGTGTGCTCTGAAGACACATCCATCTGATTCCCGCTCTATATAATCTTGGGTCCTGGGATGAACCTGTGTGATTCCACTTGGACACAAATGTATTGATTTCTAAATTGGCACAATATTGGGTATAGAACAGATTTGGTATAGAATGCTTGCTGTATCTGCTGCGGCTATGTACCCCCAGTTTTGGGTGGTGCTGGATGTCGCTGCTTATTACCTCAGAACCAAATGTGATCTTTGTTTGGATTGCTCTTTCTTATGCTGACTGGCAAGAGGAAGAGTGACATTCCTTAATGGGCCTTTTTCTAACAGGTCATGCACAATAAACTGATCGGGAGTGTGCTGATAGGCTCCTTTAAAGTAGATCTGGGGACAGTGTATGGTCAGCCAGGTAAGTGGTGCATTTTCTGCCCTTTTTGTCTGTTGAATGAGATGTGAGGCAGGGAAGGAAAGGAGAGGGAGGTGGGCTGCTTTTCCACTTAGATGCTTGTGCTTTATGCCAAGGGATAAACTTAACAAGGTTTTTGGAAGGGTTGTTTTTCTATTTGGATACCAGAGCACGAGCCAAATTTTTGGAAAAATGTTCAACACTGAAAACACCTTGACAATCTGCCCATTGGTGGGAAGCACTTATCAAGGACAGCTTTTCTTTAAGGGGTCAGAGTGGGCAGCTGAATACAAAACCCAACTCCATTCATTCGTTACAGAACATCCAACGCTCTGCCACATGTGTTGGGGTAGAAGGGGTGGAGGGAGAGAGGGAGAGCAGGATGGAGCACAGAGGGAACAGTGAGGAGAGTACAAGATGAGAGGAGGAGCAGACCATAATAGGAGAGAGAAGAAGGAGATGACAAAGAGGCAACCATGGGTCCACTTGACCTGCTGTCTTCAGAGCTGTCCAGTGCTTTCTGAAATTTAAAGCTAAGAAAAGATCACCTACCCGTTTTTTGGCTGGTTTTTACAACCATCCACAAAACACATATCTTTCTCTCTTCCGTAAGTACTCAAGGACCTGGTCTCTTCTCAGTCTTTGGGAATGAACATATTCAGGCCACTTGCTATAGATGTCACCCAGTTACGGCAAAAGTGTAGAGTCATTCAGGCCACCCTCTCTTCAGGGATCCTGCAAGAGTCAGTAGAGAGAAATGACCTGACTGAAGTGAGCAGTCTACGTCCGTACTCAGACTACGTCAGTCTCTGAATTCTGTCCTGTATTTCCTGCTCACACTTTTACAGGAGGGTGGTGTCTGAGGGTTGATCTTGAGCTCATATCCTTGATACACTCTGGTCTTTCCCTCCCACTCCTTTCCACACCCAAGATGATGGCCAAGGACTTAATGTTAGGTTTAAGGACCTTGCTCAAGGTGGGTTGCTCAAGCAGGGCTGCAGCAAGGGCTGTTGTGGGTGAATTGTCTTGTGCGTTTTCCCACTGGGAAGATGGAGCTGAACCTGCTTCTGGCTGCTGCTTCTTCCTCTGATGGCTGTCCACCCTCCTTCCTCCCTTTCTCAGCTGGCTGCCAGTGTTACGCCTGGCCACAGCTCCCAGCAAGGGTTTTGCTGCCGGAGAGTTCTAAGGTCTTCAGACAATTCTCTTCAAAAAGTTGGCCTTTCCTCATAAAGCCTCAGCCTTAATTCAGCTGCTGAAATCTCACCCAACCTTCCCGTGGTCTTTAGTCACTCATCTTAGTAACCATTGATGAAAATGACCTTCTTTCTGACGAGCTCGAGACAATCCTTTGTTTGCCTTTTTGGTCACTCAACATTTTGGACCCTCTAGTAGTGCCTGGTAAACAAGTGTACTTCAGCATGATCGTCCTGAAAGCACAAATGTTGTTTGCAGTGCCCTTTCTGGAAGTGGAGAGGAGAAATATTTGCTTTTTTTACATCCCCTATTTGGGTGCTTAAGTTTGTTCCATCTTACAGGTCATCAGTTCTGTGACAAGTGGGCGCTTCTCACAGACCCTGCTGACATTAGGACGGGAGCCAAGGGATACGTGAAGTGTGACATCAGTGTGACTGGGAAGGGTGATGCAATACAAGCTACACAGAAAACAGCTGATACTGAGGAGCAGATTGAAAAGTACTGCAATAGTTTCTTTTTTACTGCTTTCTTCTTTACTAAGTACCTCAAGAGTCCTCTGCCCTCCTTTCAGTCCTTTCCTTGCTAACTCAGGGTTAATAGCAGGGTAGCATTGTACACTTGGCTGTTCTAATGTGCTCAAAGAGAGTTTTTACAATCCTTTCAACTAAATTGAAGGGCATGTTAGGGTCACTTCTCTGCAGCTGATAGAGTTGACCATGGCCTGTGGATAAGTGCCAGATTATCCCTGACAGAAGGTTCATTGATCTGAAACCTGTTAAATATTTCTGAGAAGCAGTGAAGTAAGAAGAAAAAATATGAGGAAAAGCTATTCCTTCTCCTCTATTAGATGTGTGTCCATGGCATATTTGCCATATCCTTAGATAAACTCAAGTGCATTAGCATTCTCCTTGTAAAATACAGAAGTTCAAGGTGGTAAAGTATGCTGCCAACATAAGTTAAATTTCACAGGAGCAATGTTTCTGGTCAGTACTGACATACTGGACCAAGTCCATGGAGAGTCACCAAGATGATGGAGGGCTGGAGCACGTGGTCTACAGGGAAAGGTGTGGGGTGCGGGGGCATTGGTTTCTTGAGCCATAAGAAGAGCAGGTTAAGGGGTATCCTACATGAAAAGGGCAGAGCCAGACTCTTTTCAGAGGAATACAATAGAAGGATGAGAGGCTTTGGACACAGGTTAGAACAAAGAAATTTCAGAAGAGATCAGATGTAACAGGGGCCCAGAGAGAGTGGGGAATCTCCATCCTTGGGAATATTCAGAATTGACTGGACAAGGTCCTGAGCAACTTGATCTAACTGGACCTGGTTCTGTATCACATAAACAAGTTTGCTGAGTAATGCTGTATCATTTTCTCATGGTAACCAGAAAATGTTTTTGGTTTAGATGCAGAAGCAAATTCATAGGCCTTTTTGTGTCTTTTCAGGATGCGAGATAACTTGAGATGACAATTTTGTTGGAAAAAATATCGCTCCATTGTCTGAATTTTGAGTTTTAAGGAAATGGCTTCTTTTTTCTTTCAGGAATCTCTTGATCCCCAAAGGCTTTCCATCTGAAAGACCATGGGCCAGATTTTATGTGAGAATTTATAAAGCACAAGGACTTCCAAAGATGAACTCTAGCATCGTGGCCAATGTCACCAAAGCATTCATAGGCGACAGTAAGGACCTTGTGGATCCCTATGTGGTGGTCATGTTTGCAGGTCAAATGGTAATTGGGATCCTCTTGGTCACAAATGTAGGCCTTCTTTCCTATTAGCTGTGCTACAGGCAGTTGATTATGCTGATGTCCTTTAACTTATAGTTACATAAATTAAGTAAAACACATATTTCTGTCATCAGAAAGAAAATTTTCCGTTCTTAAATTATGCAGGAACAAAGTGATGGAAACACTTAATGCCAGCAGTTCTAATATCAACCTCACAGTAGTAGGTTAGAGTCAGGCAGGAGGAGGGGAAAGAATTCTGTAGATCTGTAACTAAAGCATCAAGTTACAAGACAGTGAATTACCCAGTGTGGTATTAGGCAAGTGCTGTGTTCTACCTAGAGTGAAAAAAGGAAAGGACTGAAATCAGTAAAGATGGTTCATATGGATTTTAGGGCTGTGTATTGACTTCTGAATTACTCTGCTGTAATTCAGGACCCTTGCAGCTTTTCTGTGAGTAGCAGAAGAAGAAGCATTGAGTAGACTCTGTCTCAGTGTTGCCTGGCTTCATTGCTCCTGGAGCTCCTTCAACATCAAACATGGTGCTACAGAGAGCTGCTGAGAGGGGCCTTCTGACTTCAGTGGAAGAGGGGTGCAGAGGAGGTCCAGGGACCTGGTTCCTCTGGGGTACACCCATGAAACACCATGTCAGGGAGCTTGCCTTGGTTATTGGTATAAATAAGGAAAGAATCAAACTGGAAATGGTTTTAAGCCAGCAATACCTTCTGTGTGCAAGGAAGCCTTAGGGAGAACTCCAGTTAGTCCTTTACAGATGTTTCAGGCATGAGAATGAGGCCCTTGGTGCTGATTTTGTGTTTTGTTATGAATCCAAATACATCTCAAACTAATATGGGTTGAAATGGTCAAATGCATGCAGCTACTTCAGGGTTAATAGAGGGCTGAAGGAGGCATAAGAATGGGTCACTGATGTGAGTTTGCATGCTGGTGTGTAAAACATGGGTTTATCGTTGGTGGGTTTCCTGAGTCGGTTCTCCCCACCAAATGTGAAAGTCGAAGGCCTGCCACAGCCTGTGGCTGCATGGACTGTGATGTGGTCCTGCTGTCTCCTTCAGGCTAGGAGGAATAGCTCTGGTGTCTACATCCCTAGCACACAGGCATATGCCCGGAACATAAGCTAGAGTAATCATATTTTATACTAGATAAATTGCCTCATTTAAGGTAATTCCATTGGTACATGCAGCCTGGCAGCTTTAATGAATTTCATCTTTTATGAGACAAACTGCTCTGCCTTACCACTACCCAGTATTTCAAAAGCCATTTGAAGATGTGCAGTTTGTAGCAGAAATGCCAAAGTCTGGCTTCACAGATACGTTTTGTGCATAAGGGCCCTGAAGAATTAGATCTTATTCCAGGCTCTGCTGTGTGCAGGTGAGAATTCTTTAGCCATAATGTGGTCTTTTATGAGATATGGAGGGGAAAATAAACAAGCTAATAGAAAAGCCGAAGTACTTTCAAGATAAGATATTTGTGCTTTAAAAATGACCGGAGAGATGTTGCTAAGTGCAATCTGTGCTACACTTATTGCCATTCTCCCGACTCTGACGTCTCTGGGGTTAAATTTGCTGGACTTTCATTTCAGGGTCGGACAACAGTGCAAAAGAACTGTGCAGATCCGGTATGGCATGAACAGATTATCTTCAAGGAAATGTTCCCTCCACTCTGCCGAAGAGTCAAAATCCAGGTCTGGGATGAAGGCAGCATGAATGATGTGGCCTTAGCCACCCACTTCATTGACTTGAAGAAAATATCAAATGAACAAGATGGTGACAAAGGTAAAGGGGAAAATGTCTGTTCCAGAATATGCCCTTATGGTAAAAACTATGTTCTTGGGATCTGGGCACTGGCTAATCCCATTTTAGGAATGCCCAGAGCTCAAGTGAACATCCATAATTTTTGTTGGTTCTGAGAGACCTTCTCTTGCTTAATTTGAAGTTATATTACATTGTGCTCAGTGCATGGTGGTCTGCCACTGCCTTTCTTGTTACAAGGCTGCTACATAATTTGGTGCCTTTTTTGTGACGGTGGCAATAGTCTGCTCTAGTCCATTAGGGATGACTTGATGTAAGTTTATAGTTCGTGCGAGTTTCTGTTGGGCGATGAAAGCTCAAAGTGCAAATCACGGGCAGAGCAGGCTTGTGTTTTTGATCTACCCAGTAAGAGCAAAGTGTTTAGGTAAGGTTCAGCTGGGTGCTATCGCAGCTCAAGGAGGTACCATGGACTAATGTGTTTGTCCTCACGTATGTGAGGTAAAGCTCACTATCTGGAGGTTTTTCACTGATGTTTGAGTCTATATGATGTATAGCCTTATTTATCTTGTGTGATCTATGTGTGGAACATGGTCAGTTATCACAGCTCAGCAAAGGCACAGTAACTCCTTAAACTTGGCAATTCAAATGTGTATCTAAGTCCTTAATCAGAAAATAAAAGAAAAATCATATAAACTGAGTAGTGACATGGGCTTGGGAACAGTTTGGACAAGGTGAGAAAGCCTCCGTTTCTCTCCTACCATGTCCCAGCCCTCAGTCTATGGGAGCAAGCTCTTTTTTTCAAGAGGTGCAATAGGCCTCCTGCCCCAGCACGTTTGGTACGAACATGCTCTCTCTCTTCTGAGAAAGAGCTCCATACCGGCAGAGTCCCTGGTTGGGTATTGGCAGAGGCTCTTTGGTGCCTAAGAATTGCCCTGCAAAACAATGGTCTATAGGAGGTGGTCCCCACCTGCACAGAAATGTGTCCAGGTTTGGCTTTTGGTGTGCAAGAAACAAGATTTCTTGGAGCAGACAGTGAGGAGAGCGTGCTAACACCTAATGGAAATGCCATAAATGGTCCTTTATGTCCAGGGTTTTTGCCTACGTTTGGGCCTGCCTGGATCAATCTCTACGGCTCACCCAGGAACCACAGCCTCATGGATGACCACCAGGAGCTTAATGAAGGTTTTGGAGAAGGGGTCTCCTTCAGGGGACGTCTCTTCATTGAGATTGCTGTGGAGATACTTTCAGGAGGAGCCCATGAGTCGAAGTTTTCAAGTATTATCAAGAATATCAAATTGCCATCTAAAGACTCCAAAGCACCCAAAGGAAAAGACAAAACTGAGAAAGCAGGAGAGGATCGAAAGTCAGCTTCTCCTTCAGATAAGATGAACTCAACTGAAGTGGAAGTCGAGCCATTTGATGTGCCTTCAGAGGTCGGTATGATATTAAGAGATTGATTGACATGTGTCCCTAGACCTCCAAGGATGGCACTGATGTGTGTATTTGGGTTCAGGCCATGTAATACTGCTTTTCTGTGCTCCCTACAGCTTCTCCATGCCTCCGTAGTCTTGGGACCTTCCCATAATAATGCAGCACAAATGGACCATTAATGCATACCTGTAACTCATAAAAACTTCTCAAGTAGGACTTGTTTCCATAAAACTTAGTCTCCTGCCCTATTGTCCCTTCTGCACTAACTGCATCCATGTGTTCCTACTAGAAACTTATATGATGTCATATCTGCTAAATGACAGAGAGCTGATGGGGCAGCTGGTAATTATAAAGTCTGATTTCCTGCATTCATTTGAGAAAATCGGTAGTTGTGAATTGAAGTCAGTAAGGAATCACTGATACAGAATTTGTGCAAATGCAGAGAGAGATAGCCTAGCCTGTTTTACTCTCCTGCTTTAACCCTGCATTGTCAATGTGGTTTTAGATTGCTAATCTCTTTAGGAGAGGGGCTGCAAATCCTGCGCTTAGTCTCAACAGGTGTTAACTGATGTTACTTTCCTAACTCCACCTGTTGTACTGGGTTACACCATGGGAAGATCTGTGCTACAACGCTTTGAGAAGGTTGTGCAGCTGTGGCAGGGCATGTGGGCTCAGGTGCTGAGCCAGTACTTGAGCTTCGATTCTCTGCTCCATCACATCACTGTCTAGGAGCAACAGCACATTGGTGCCTATGCAAGCTCTATTTTTTTTTACCCAATAAATAGAAAGAAAAATATTCTCATATAACCGATTTTCTTCCCACTTCAGTATGTCATTGATCACAATTTTGGCTTTTGTAGTGGGAGTCATACCTCAGTGCTTAAGGCAGTCGTGTCCTTTATTAGATCTGATTCTTGGTCTTTTGACTCCATCTCTACAAGTAAACTGGACAGGAGAAATTGTTCTTTGGTCTTGAGGCCTAGTCTTGACAAGTGCTTTTCCTTGGCCTGTGCCCTGGCATTGCTGGCATGAGTGCTAGCTGGCGCAGGTCAAGGAGTGTGTTAGCAGAGAAATGGCGTGGGTAATTGCGAGCCAGTTGTGCAAACCTGTGCCCTCTTCTTGCGTTATATACTCACATAGTTGTAAATTGCCTCAGTCCCCCAGTTCTTCTCTGAAGATTGTAATAGAGGTGACATGAGAAGAAATTTATTTCCATATAGATTTTCCTTTGTATGGAAGAAATCCATTATTGTGAGCGGCTCAAACACTATGGTCTTAGGTGCTAGCTAAATACTTCAGGTAGAGGAACAAACCCTGCTGTAACACTAATAAATATTAATAGTAGTAATAAGGATTTATTTCTGGCTCCTGTGCCTCAGTTTCAAATACAGAGTGAGTAAAAGACAACAACATAATACAGTGATGCTTGATATTCTTTTGTTTTTGACATTCAGCAATATTTCATGCTACAGTAGACGCAATAATTGTATTACAACTCTCTGAAAGGAAAAGTAGGAAGTGGAGACATTACAAATAAGGCAAAAAATGTCTCATAGAGCCTCTGAGACAACAGAAGGAAATTACCCAGCCCCACAGCACAACTTTATTGACCTATTCCAGCAGCAAGAAGACATTAAAGCAATTTGCTTTCTTTATAATGGGAGATAGATGTGTGTGTCGTAGTCTCTGATCCTCAGCTTTAGTTGGCACCCTATGCTCTGGGCTCATGCTGAAAATAATCAAGGTGCAGGAAAGCTAAAGCTACTCTGGAGCTTCAATCTGCTTGTGATGTTAGCTTTGACGTGTGATGCTGCTAACCCTTTCACTGAAGACCTATGCCTTTTTAGTGTGTATAGCAGAGGTTTTTCAAAATGAAGAGATCATGGGCTGTGTCAAAAGCGGTTTCTGCTTTGCAAAAGTCAGGGAAAAAAATATTCATATACAACTGATGTTTTATTCATTGCCTCACTCTGTTGCAAGAGAAGCAAGTACTGATCTTGCCTAATGGGCTTCAGTACGCTGGTGCCCATGCTGTGAAACGAGTAGGGTTTGTGTTGGAGAGATTGCGGCAGTCAGGGTATAAATTTGGGGAGAACTCAAATGATAAAATATATCCTTTGAACTTAGCCTTGGTTGGGGGCTAATAGCTTGTTTTGTTAATGACCCAAGAGCGCTAGAGGTGTTAGCTGGCCTTCCTTGAGTGAGAGGGTGTGCCAGGGACAAGCAGATGCTGGGTCTCCAATAGGTTTAAACAGAGCCTAGCAGAGCCTTAAAACTCCACAAAAGGTCGTTACGCTTTTCAGGGTATGCTGCTGTGCTGAGACCCTTTGGTTCCTGTGCTTCCAAATTCTGTCAAAAGCTGAAAACAAGGTCACTGGGTTACTGGTTTCTGTGCTGTGATGCCCGGGAAGGCAAAGAGCGGAGGACTGCACCCCCCGCACCGAGACCCCATCTTTGGGCCTGTGATTTAAAACATAGCAGGATAAAAAAAATGAAGGACTGCTTTGTTTCAGTAGGCTTTTGCACAGGGCTGCCATCTAAAATGTGGATACCAGAAATCTTTGTGTCTTATTGGTATCACTGGGAGCTGAGTGTCAAAGTCTTGACTTTGAGCAAGGTCAAAGTCTTCGTAGTACAAACACATGGGCAGTTGGTTAAAGTCATCCTGGGAAAGCAGAGCTGGGCGAGCACTCCCCTGCCTGGATGCATTACTATCGCAATGCAAAGGAAGACTACTGCCACGCTCACTGACAAATGACGTATTGGGATGGTGATATTTTGTTGCTGTTGCACTAAAAGAGTGCCCTTAAACTGCCCTTGAACTGCCATAGATGTATAGTTTGAATGATGGTATAAGAGCATGTGAAGATGCTGAAACATTTAATAGCGACTACTGGTGAGGCAGAGAATGAAGTGAAGGGTAATGACTTTTATGGAACCAGTTATGATATAACTGGACAGTATTGACAAGACCAAAGTCATACAGGCTTATCTCTTTTTCCAATCATATCAATTTCTCAGAGAAAAGGTATTACTTTTTCCTACAGATAGATCTACGACAGTTACACAGTTGCTAGAGACTGATAAAGACTCCTCTGTTCTGTAAAAAAGAGTAAAAGGTAAAATAAATGTCATTTTTCTGCCTCCTTCTTCTCCAATAGATCTATGAAGAGAAATTTGAGGAATTCCTCCTCTTTGGGACATTTTTTGAAGCCACAATGATTGATAGGAAGGTTGGGGACAAACCAATAACCTTTGAGGTTTCCGTTGGTAAGTGTGTTAAGCTCTTCTCCAAAGCAGAGAGAGAGTCTCAGGAGCAAGGGGAAGTTACGTGTTATTGACAGCTGTGTCTCAGGGCTCAGGAGTCAGCTTCAGAGTAGGACTTACACTTGAATTAAATGCTGATCATCATTTCTCTGGATAGCAGTCAAGCTGGGCATACTGATGCCTAGCTGCCTCTACTCCCAGATGCCCTGTATTAATACAAATCCTCTCACCCACTATATACAGCAACTCACCCAGTATTTAGCCTCCTAATCTCTTGGGAGACCAAACTTAAATAATTTACTTCAGGGCAGAGCTCATTCTGCGGTGCCCATTGCAATTATTCCCTGGCTGTGAGGGAGCTCCTTTGCAGGGAGGATCCACGTGGACTGTCTTGGCCAACGCCGTTGAGCTACATGTGGGTCTGTGAGTGTGGCCAAGCCTCAAAATGCATGCACCAGCTTGTCCTTTAAGATCCTCCTGGTAAATCCTGTCCTCCTTCTGAGTAAAGCAGGACTCTACTGCGTGAGGGACCTCCTCATGGTGGAGCTGAATTGTCCCTGGGAGCAGACTAAAGAGAAAATGAAGATATTTCCGTGAACATTGAGTGGGTATTTTCAAAGCAGAAGAAATTTCCCTTAAGAGAGAAGCTTGAATTGGTCTCATTTCTCTTGCTGTACTAGCTCCACTGTACTAGCCCCAGAAGTGCACAGTAGCACCCTGGCATTTCCCATCTTTGTACTTGCGTACCTGAGTGTGTACCTGAGTGTGCTCAGCTGTAAGGCTATGTGTGCAGGGAGAGATGTCTGTGACAAACAGGGCAATCAATGAGTGATATTGATTCCTGCT
>NW_009212233.1:19526-64610 GCF_000690835.1 Fulmarus glacialis
GAGCTGAGAATGACAAGAAACTCATTTGTATAGTTGGCCAGGAAATCATACTGATTCTTGTCAGAATTAATACTAAAGATGAATCTGGACCTGAACATCTAACAGCTACCTGTACAGTTGAAATTTGGATCCAAATTTGGCAAATGGCCATTATTTACAGGAAAGGTTGAACCAAAAGTCCAGATCAGGATGTCGTATGGGGTGATTCAGCACACCCTTCTCCTGCAGGGAATGTTTTCTGCCTGTCTCTAATAAAATCTGAAATTACCAGTCTGATGGATGCACCTCTTTCCCAGTACTGATAATTGCCCTTTAAGGCAAAATCCTATCAAAGAAGATGGCTGTATCGTTAGCAGAGTTGTCTGGCATTAGGCTTGAAGTTGGGGCCTCAAAGCATTGTTATTACTAACAATGCAAAATTTGTTTGTCTGAAAATGAGCTTTAGCATTTCTGAGATCAAACTTTGAGATGATCATCCATACGTTGTAAAGAAGACATACATTTGCTATGTAAACCAATCACATATCGGGGCCTGTGGGTCTAGAAATATCAACAGCAGTATTGTTTTTGCTTCTGAATTTCTTTAGCAAAAGCAGAAGTTCCTGGGGGCCAGCAACCAAAGGATTGCATCACTTAGTAATGGGGGTAGTATATTAGGTATATATCACATAGGGCGGGTAAGGAAGCACTGCCCTGGAGTCTGAAAAGTCATTGGGACAGACATACCCTGTCAGGACCTTTATAAACTGTAGTATGGCCAGAACAGCTAATGAACAGGAGGGGACAAAGATTTTCCACTGGTATGACTGGTCTTTCTCTTTTTTTAAACCTCATTCAGGTTTACCACCTCCAAGCTAGTAATCTCTTCACTCCTATCCCTGTGTCTCCAGGAAACTTTGGAAATATTACTGATGGGGTGTCAGCAGGAGCTGGAGGGAAAAAGAAGACACACGATGGAGAAGGAGAAAAAAGCCTGCTGCATGAGGGGGAGGATGAAATTTCTCATGACCTTGGAGTACCCCTGATATCCACCACACCCCCCGAGAAGCCACTGATCACATGTGGGAACAGGTGAGGATCTGTGTTTCAAAACCTTATCATGCAGGACGCTGGTTCCTTTTTTATAATCCTGCGGGACTCATTAATGAACCCTGGCAGCATTAAACAGGTTGCGTGGAATTGAGGCTTTCAAATCCTTGATTACATCTTTCACAACAGTAAATTTTCTAGGCTCCACTGAAGTGAATGGGCTCTGCGCCATTTTACACTCATCTTCTGATCTTGGCCTCATGGGCGCTTGAACTTCTGGTGTTTCTGAAATGGCTGTGTTATACCAACTATACATTAGAAAGCTATAGGAAAGTGCAACTCTTTCAGTGCTATCCCTGGTTTAGGGTCCCATACTCTGATCACAAGTAACACCCACCCAATGACCAGATCCAGCAGCAGAGTAACACATCAAAAATATTGAAATCTGGTCAAGACAAAGTCAACTTCCCGGAACACTTTCCAGAGCTAATAATTATAGATGCACACTTAAACAGCAAGTAGTAACAGAAGTAAGAGGAAACAGTCCTTGAAAAAAAGAATGGAGCAATGGATGAAAACAAGCAGAACAGTTCTTCGAAGTGTAAAGGTTTAATTCATTTCAAAGATGCTAATAAAAAGAAATATTTTCTTTGTTGCTTTGGTAGGTAGAATGATCCCCGATATTGCTGAGTGCCAAGACTAGATGGTACCTCTTTCATTTGAAGGCTAGGCACTGCCAAGCAGTTTACAGATACAAGGATCAGGTGGGAAATATCAACCTGGATCTGTTGGACCTCCCTGAAGTTAAAAAGTACTTTCATCCTTTCTTGCAATCAATGGCTCAGTCAGATTAAATAAGAGCTAATGGAAGAAAACAAGAATGAACATACCATGGTAGAATTTTTTTTTTTTTCCCTGTAGCAAATAAATAAAGAGAAGGGGCAAAAAACTGTGTTTGACAGAAAGATAGTTGCCTCTCCTCATTAACAGGACTGCAGATTTGGGTACGTGCTGGGTTATTCTCCTTCCTGAGAGACTATGGGATTTTTAGTTTTTTCCCTTAACAATAATATAGTTTTAAAGAACCATTGTAAAAGAATGGATCATTCTTCAAATCAGCTATTTGCTTCTTGGCTGACTCCAATATGAACAATCTTTTCTCTTATTAAAGATCCCTTTTCCTCAAATTTATGTAAAATGCTGCATCTTTTTTTCCCTCCTGTGCTATCTAAAACAGTTTGGCCAGCCACAGATACCAGCTAATGACTTTATGACTGTCATCTCATATTGGCATCTTACTGGTCTTGTCACTGGATATTTTTAGTATTAATCAGTACTTAATGGGATATCTAATAGTTTAGATAAACTCTGCATTTTAGAATCATAAATGAACAGCAGAAAACAATAACAAGAGTCCATTTTGGAGATTAAAACCACCAACTAATTAAAGGAGCAGGCAAAGCAATAAGACTTCTAAAGCAGACACCATGAAATTGCCAGGAATTTTCCACATTTATGTCAAAATGTATAGCAAGGATAAGCTAACACTGAAAAAACGGTTCCCCCAAATTCTCATAGAGGGAATAATAGACGTGAAAGTTCAGTCTTCCATGTGAGTTATTTCATGGCTATACAATTTTCTTAGTAAATCCCATGAAAAGACTCATAAGCTCTATGGATTTCAGGTTAAGATGTTCTGGCATTGGGAGATAATAGAATTGTTTTTCCCTCTTATGAAACCACCAAAATTGATGATTGCCCGAGACCTGTGTAGCTCTGCTATGCACCGAATTCAATGGGTAATGCTCACCTTGCTGTAGGTTACTGAGGAGAAAGTCAATGGGAAATTCTGTTTCTCTTTTGATATCCCATAGGGCAGTAAACTGAAGTTGTAGAGAAGATCTTCAGCTTTTTAAACAGGAAAAATTCTGACATAAACCTATTAGGGATGTGTGGCAGTTAGGAGTTATGGATAGGATGCTCAAGAGTGACAAGTGATTTGGTTTCTGTGGGCTTAGCTTATTGATTAAACACGTGTGCCCACTTCTATCTGAAATGACTTAGGGTATCTGAGGCATCCTTACAAGCAAACATGAGAGAGACCCAGCCCCTTCTGGATGCCCATGTTTAGGCAACTCAACCTATTGAGGCTCTGGATTTCAGCAGTGGATGATCAGGACTTTCTAAAAATTTGGCTGTGCTCAGATAGAGAGACCTTGAAATGGAAGTCAAGTCTTCTCTCCATACCAAATGCACTCTCCTTTCTTGGATACCACAGCCTCTTCCAGAGGAGAGGAAATGGAAAATGCAGCCATTTTTTCTGCCAGTTGTTGAACATCGTGAAGAGCAGGAGGCTCGGGTAGTTTTATTCTTTATTATTTAGGGAACCGTGGAGAAATACTGAAGGGTCACAAGGCAAGTTGTGCTAGTTTTGGCTGAAGTAGAGTTAATTTTCTTTATAGTAGCTAGTATGGGGCTGTGTTTTGGATTTGTGCTGAAAACAGCGTTGATAACACAGAGGGGTTTTCGTTACTGCTGAGCAGTGCTTACACAGAGCCAAGGCCTTTTCTGCTTTTCACCCCTCCCCACCAGCGAGTAGGCTGGGGGTGCACAAGAAGTTGGGAGGGGACACAGCTGGGGCAGCTGACCCCAACTGACCAAAGGGATATCCCATACCATATGATGTCATGCTCAGCACATAAAGCTGGGGGAAGAAGAAGGAAGGGGGGACATTTGGAGTGACGGCGTTTGTCTTCCCAAGTCACCGTTACACGTGATGGAGCCTTGCTTTCCTGGAGATGGCTGAACCCCTGCCTGCCGATGGGAAGGAGTGAAGGAATTCCTTGTTTTGCTTTGCTTGCATGTGTGGCTTTTGCGTTACCTATTAAACTGTCTTTATCTCGCCCCTCGAGTTTTCTCACTTTTACCCTTCTGATTCTCTCCCCCATCCCACCGGGGGGGAGTGAGCGAGCGGCTGTGTGGGGCTTAGCTGCCGACTGGGACTAAACCACGACACAAGTATACATCAGAAAATAGCTCTCCAGTACAGCCTCTTCTCAGCTGCAGAGCACATATGGGTGGCATCGGGTTGGAGCCATTCCCAGAAGAACATAAAGCAGTTTATAGAGCTTCGTATCCATTAAAAAGCTCTCCGCTGTCCCACCATTAGTAAGGAAAATTATGAGACCTCTAGTGTTAAATCCAATATGGCTGAGCATGGTGTTTCATAGGGCTGTAGTATTTATGTAAAGGGAGGAAAACATGCTTATCAGGTACATGGTTTTGACATAGTGCCTACCACAACTGTAATCAAACATCAGGCTTTGTGGCAGGTGTGCACTAAAGTCTGCAGAGCCTCTGGTTATGCTGGCGTCTTGCTCACTTTTTGCTGTACAAGACACTCATACAGCTGAACATCCAAAGAAAGCAGCATTACAAAAAGAATCGATATGGCAACTTGGACCTAAGATAAAAAGTGAAAAAAGAGAGAGCAGCAGATGCATTTTATCACTGAGATATTTGGTATCACTTTTACTAAGCAGGCTCCTGCAGATCAGCTTCTGCCAAGGAATGTCAATCTCCACTAGCTATTGCTTCTGAAAAAAAGCACCTTGTGAAAGTAATGTGGTCGTGAGACTCTGCCGTGCCTCTCCCTCTGTGCAGCGTGTGGAACCGTTGTTCTTGAAGAGGTGATCAGATTTTAATCTTTGCTCCTTTTTCCCTCGTTGCTTCCCACCATTAACAGTATTTCAGGCCTTCTCTGCATGCCTCTTTGCCTGGCTTTTCTCCCACCCTGGAAAGCACTGAAATTAGATCCATTGACTTCAAGCTTTTTCTCTTCAGGGATCTCACAGGTAGCGTAAGTGATGTTTGTGTTTGTTCTTCCCAGTATTTACTGGTTAGCACATGTGAACACATCCTGACATGTCTTTGGTTTCTGTGCTGTGGGAGAGCGCCAAACAGCTTTTCTTTCCTGCGCCTCCCCTGAACTCCTCTCTCACTTTTATGATCTGCTCTGTACTTTGTTTTCACAGGAACTACCAGTACCTGCCATACGACGAGAGGAAGCCCTGTATCTGTCTCAAGAGCTACTGGGGAGACCAGACCTTTCGTCTGCACTCTTCCAACACCCTTGAGAAAATGGCAGATCACCTGGTAAGTGGCAACCATCCTCCCAGGCTCATGTATTCAGCAGAGTATGGCAATGAGAGGTCGCGTTCCCCAAAACAGACCTTCAAAATTTCCCCCAATTACTTTCTGTTCATTTTGTGAGAGAGTAGCTGATATCAGCCCCTTCTCTTTTTTTTTTCCAAATTGCTTTGGTCTGTTAGAGCTACTCAAGTACTCCTGTCCACAGGTTTTTTTTTTCTTTTTGGCCGTAGGGCTGTCTTCTTTTCTCAGAAATGTTTTATTCTTTGTAAGAACAGTCAAACAATTAAAATATGAGATATAGAATAATTCTGCCTCCTGTGGCTCTTCCTCTGATGTCTTCTTGCCCAAATCACATTGTTTAACCTGTGTTTATGCTGGAGACTCTTTAAAGGACACTTCTTGGTTTTAGTTTTCCTAAAAACATCGATAGAGTCAAAATGGCATATCGTCTCATGAGCAGTCACTGTGATGCCCTAGACATAGCGTTTTCCCATAATGATGTTTTTTTCTACCCTCGTTTAAAGTTGGCTATCAACAGTCTCAAGAAAGTAGTAGGTTTTTTTTTAAAGTGACTTCTAATGTTGAATATTTTGGTTTGGGGTACTCAGATTAAGAGTCTGATTCATCCCTCATTTATCCGCATATACCTCATGAGCAACAACACTGAAGTCATACTCATGCAAGATTGTATCATGAGAAGACAGTGAATTATAGGCCAACATTTCGAACCCAGGTATTTGAAAATTAAACATCTGTATATATATGTATGGAGAGATATATTTGTCAGTGTACCTGAACACCCACAGGCCTTGCTGGAAATCCAGCCATTTATTTCAGTTTGTAAGAACAGACTCCATTTCTCAATGATAACAGTAGGTGTTGCGGTAGAGCTTGCATACGGATTCAGGTGCCCACTAACGTTTAAGAAGTTAACTCCAGCAACTCGCTAAATTTAAGCAGCAGGGCTGGAAACAGAACCAAGGAGAACTACAGTTTTTCCTCCTACCTAGTGGAGAATGTTTCCCGCTGACTGATCTTCACCAAAGAAGTGCGAAAACAAAGCTGCTCCAAGCAGTAGTAGCTTGGACTAGTAGTTGAGAGACTGGGGAAAGGTCAAAATAAATCATGCTGCTGGAGTTTGCGCACTTCAAGGGCAGTGATATATCAAAGGTCCTGTTCTGTCAGGTTACAAAGCTGCCTCCCTCATTCTTGCTAGTCATACAGTGAATAATGGTGTTATAACGCAGGCAGAATGACAAAGTGCCCTCCTTTACATAAGGGCTTTTTCATGTGTTTTTCATAGGAAGAATCATTAGAGCAAGTAAAGGACTTGATCAAGGTTTCAGAGATTGCATCTGAGGAGAAAATGAGGACCACCCTAAATGATTTTATCAATCAAAGCAGGTAACTACATTTACTACACGCATACAGAAAATCAACTTTATATGTTGGCTAGACAAGGAAACTGATGATAATAAAAAAAAGTGCAGTGAACTTACTGAGATACATATTTTATTTGTTCTGCTATAAAAGCAAAGGCCTTCCCAAATTGCAGTTTCTATTTATACAGAGAAAATATTTTATTATTATTTTCAATATTCAGTATTGACAGTAGACTACTGCCAGTCATTGTCATTATTTTGGCTTTCTGGACTCTAAGAATAGAATGTATATGGGATAAGTAGGATTTAATAAAGTGTGTGAGACATACTGTAAAAAAAGGACAAGGTTAAGATAAAAACAAAGGATTCCACATGCTGGGATAAATCACCCAATGGGCTCTGTGTCAGATGGCATGATTGGGCTCAAAATAGATATAAACCTTAATTTCTAGATATTAACCCTGTTTCTGTGAAATGTGGTGCATAGTTTTTGGACTCTATTCTTTGAATCTTATAGGTGCTCAATATTTATTTTAGAGAATTTCAGCATCTCTGTCTTCTGGTTCATGTACTGCAGCAGACAGAGAAAATTTCATTCCAATGTATTTTAGCAGCTCACATTTAAAGAACCTGTTATTCTTGTGTCCTAGGGCCTTCATTACCATTGCTGAAACGAAGCCCAAAGGGTTGAACTACACTGCTTTGGACAAAAAGAGACTCATGTTGTTCAGGCAGGAGCTGGTATGTGTGTTTTTTCCTTTAAGCATTGATGCAGTGGTGTTAACTGAAAGTACATTAGTTGTATACATTTTAATTTCTATTTGATTTCACCATATTGGAATGCTTTGTAATTAATATGGATATAGTATCCATATAATCCAAGAGCCTTTTTTTTAATAAACCCTGCTGTGCTTAATAAAGAGCTGTAAAGAGCCTAAAATAATTCAGAACATGTTATTTTTAAATACAAATAAGACATAATAATAATGATTGATTTTTCTTTTCCATGCATCTTAAAATGGGATGATGCTGACTTCAGTGGAAAAACACCAAATTAACACTGCTGTTAGGCATTTAATTACTGTGGTAGGGCTGAACTTCAAGACTAGTAAAGTCTGGCATTTGATATTCCTGGACCTAGTCACCTTCTCCAGGGAACCAGTGCTAGGAAACCAAACTGAGTGGAGGTCGTCTGAATGTTTATTAACTTTATTTACTGTTTGTAGCACAGAATTTGGTTGTGACTTCTGTCAGGACCGAGGCCCAATAATTCTAGGTGGTAATCACATCGCTCTTGGGACTTCCATACATACAGTATACATAAAAAGAAAGAGAAAATGGGGGACATTCACATTTTATGTTACTCAGCTCCAAAGAGTTGATCACTTTCTGTTGTGACAAAGAAGATAATTGTTACCTTGAACCAAGTGTCTCCATCTTCTCTTTTCAACTTGAATCAAAGACTGTTTTCTCCTTCTGTGTCCTGTTCAAACTACTGGATAATGCATAAAAAATACATATTGTCCTTCCTGACTGCAGGAAGCAATGTCCAGTGATGCCAAGGGAATTGTTCAGCAGCAGAAAAAGAAGATGTCACTGGATGAAATGATGCGTGAGACTCAGAGCTTTATAGATAAAATTCGATTCTTGCTTGATGAGGTAATCCACACAGAAATTCAGATAAATTTAAAATCCAGGGCTTGACTTTGATTTTCATAATCCCATGTGAGTAATAACTCCTGGCCTGGTTATCCAAAGAGTTCTCCTTTGGATATCTGGACCCAATCCCGTTTTGCATTAAATGGAGCTGTTAACAGACTAGGGTAGGAAACACTGGGCTACGTGGTATGGAGAGGATGTGGTACGGAGAGATTTTTCTTCTTCTTTTTTTTTTTTAAATAAGGCCATCCCATATGTGCCCTGGTGGTTTGGAGACAGCCTGCTTTTGATCTGAATTCATGTCTCCACTTGTACGGATGTAGTGATTTGGACTGGTATGAGCTCAGGGGTCTCTATACTACACTGTGCGGACATTGTTTAGACATGCTACTAAGCCTGAGAATAACAGAAGAATGGACATATTTGGTCAGGCCAAAATCCAACCAGTGGAGTGCTGTCCCTCTGAGAGCTGTCTGTGCTAGCAAACTAAACAGGGCCATGACTATTTCCTGCCTCAGAGAGCAAGTGGCACAGCCTGGCACGGTTTGCAACCTACGCCCAAATTCTCTTCCTTCCCAAAACAGAGTGACCTTGCTCACAGTGCCTCCTGGAAACAGCCCCTCGGCTGGTCTTTGCTTCGAACCACACTCAGGCTTTGCTTGGGGAAATGTTATTTGAGACAGGGCAAGGCGATGCCATGGAGCATCCGCACAAGGAGAATAGATAATCGTATGCCAATGCTTGAGGTTGGCCCTGGTCCTTTTTGGTTTGCTGATACAGATGAAGTTGATGGTATTTCCATGGTAGGTACTTTCAGCTTATGCAGTCTGTGGGTAAGTTATTTCCTGAGACAGAGTCATACCAGATTTTTAGGTTTAGTTTCTGCTGAAATGATTTATAGAACGGGTGCTCCTTAATCACTCTACAAAGCTCTTTACCTTCAGTTGTGCTTAGGAAAGGAGGTTTGGACTGCAAAGCATGAAGTGACAGCCTCTTTTAGTCCGGGTGCACATTTGCCACTCCACAGGAGCCGTGAGGGAATCAGCTCTTGAGTGTTTTATCAAAAAATAATGGTGGTGGATCATAGAAAGAATTCAGTTTTAATTCAATATTCCTCATCATTTAACAGCCACAAAATATGGTACCTGACGTGTTTATCTGGATGCTCAGCAGCAATAAGAGAGTGGCGTATGCAAGAGTCCCAGCAAAAAACATACTCTATTCCCCAGCGAAAGAGCAGAGAGGCAAGGACTGTGGGAAGATTAAAACCTATTTCCTGAAAGTAAGTCTGGGGTGCTCTGCAAACACAGATAATGCCTGGGGAGCAATCGGTATTCAAATGTCTTCCAGGGATTGTATTTTACAGGCTTATCTTTTTAATGTACTAAAATGTGTACACGTTTATATCTGCCATCTATTAATGTTTGCTTCTTACATTTATGCTTGTCGTTCTTTAAACACTGTATCATTGCCACGCTTTTGGTATATGAGTAATTAATTCTTTCACTACTTGTTATGGCAAGTATATAGCATTGTTTATCTATAGCTGTAGACATAAACAGATAGAAGAGGTACAGCCTCTTTGCTGGCAAAGACATCAGAATGCAGCACGTGAAAGTCCGGAAGCAGACTGGTAAGACATCAGCACACAGCAACCCAGATAACAAGGAAACCTAGGTATTCAGAAGAAATACAGCAATTATTTATGCTTGCTATTGAAAATGTGCCTAGGTTTGTCCAATATATGTCCAAAATATTGTTATGGGATTATTCATCTGGAAGGAAAGTCTTAGTGGATATACTCTTACAAAGACAGTGTGAGCGGTAGTACCTGGCAGTGGAATATTATGCAATGTAATGGTTACTATGGCCATCAGGAAAAGCCCAAACACACAAGACAACAGTAACTTCATATAATGACTTTTTAGTGCTTTTTCACCTGGAGCTCCTGGGAGCACTCCTGTAAAGCACAGCTAAAGAACAGATAGAAATATCTAAGCTCCTGATAGATGCCATAGGTACTTGTTAAGCACAGTACTATTTGCCTGCATGAACAAAAAAAATACCATAATTAACTCTCCAGTCCCTTCAATATCAAGAATTACCTTAGGAACAGATAATACTAAACACTGAGCTTAGCAGATCTAGATGAAGTGGGAAGGGAGAGGAAGGAAATAATAGTACTGTTTGTCAAGACTAGTAATGTTTTATACTGGAATATGTTTTCTGACCTGCCCAATGGAGTAATACTTTTAGTAATACATGGGACTAACTATTGGAGACCAGCAAAACTGGATGAAATGGAAAGTGGGTTGAAGTCTGGGAAAAGTAGGGTATCAGCTAGCACTGATATGTTTGCAGCTATTAGCCTGCACAAACCTCTGCATATTGGGCAGTATGCCATTTACATAGACTTTCAACTGAGAAAACTACTCATTTCTTCCCTAAGAATCATAGAAATTCCTTGTGCTAAATGAGTCTCAGAACCACTCACTGTGGAGAAATGCCATTTATCAGTATATCAACTCAGTGAATGATCCTTTATTTTACTCTGGCTTGGTAGGACCCAGCATCCAGCATGTCTCTTTCTTGAGCATGTTGGTGATGGGTGGATTTTTTTCTTCAGTTACCAGGCAAGCGCCCGCTGGGCTGGACTGTGCAGGCAAAGGTGGACATCTACCTATGGCTTGGACCTGCCAGCTATGCCCACAGCATCATGGAGAATTTGCCTGTAGGATATGAGACTGAATTTCCATCTAACACCAACTCAGGGCACAGCGTGGTGCCCTCACCTGCCTGCCTGCTGTATAAAAGTAAGGCACTGTTTCTTCTCCATGTTAGCAATTAAAAGATGTGGCCCCAAAAGCTCTAATTCAGAGGGTGGCACAACCTCTGTCTAAAGTCACTGTTCTAAGATGATCACGACTTAGCATCTTTTCATCAGAAAAGGCTGGTTTCATTGCCAAGTCATCAGTCTTGCCACTGACACTTTGCAGATGCCAGGGAAAGAAAGGACCTGTTCACTTGAAATTTCTGTTCCCTGTCCCATGGGTCTGTCTCCTCGTAGTGAGGAAGCATCCTTCAGTTCTCCCGATGAAGCTACTGTGTTGAACACCTAGTAGATAGGAGATAAAATCTGGCAGTTAACAACCTTGCAGTAGAGACTTACATCGGACATTGATTTTAAGTGAATACAGAAGTCTTACACAACTTCTGAGTGTCTCAGGTGTTTCTTTAGTAAGACAGCACTTGTCAGACCCTGGCTGGACAGCAGGTGATGAATCTTGCCTTCCTACCTTTGTGCTGCATCATTTCCATGGAGCTGACATTACTGTTTTCTTTGCAATGACATAGCCCCGCACCTCTTCCAGCTGAGAGCCCACATGTATCAGGCGAGGGGGCTCATTGCAGCTGACAGCACTGGACTTTCTGATCCTTTTGCAAAAGTTACTTTCACATCACACTGCCAGACCACGAAGGTAAGTTCCAAAATCTCTTTCAGTAAATAAAAACAATTTTTTTTTTCCAATTAAGCCATGAAAAGGGAAAATCTTGGTTTTGCAAGGAGGTAGCTAGCAGGAAAATTAGATGCCTGCTGTTAAAGGGCAACTCCTGACAGTCTACTGCAAGCAAGGCAAAAGTTTAGGTGTTACCAGCTAGCTGAACTTGAAGTGCAGTAGTATTAATTTATTTTAGCTCAGATGACAGATTCTCTGGGGCTACTGGGACTTTATAGCAAGTGAATTACCTTTCTCTATATCTTTTTCTATGTGTTTTAAGTTTGGGCTGTTGTCATTGCTTGGTATAAGGACGAATCCCCGCGGTTCTCTTTTCCTATAGTCTATGCATACAATGATTGAGCAAAGAGTGAACACCTTTATATGGCTTCTGTAGCCACACAAGCCAGCACGGCTCTTTGCGATGGAATTCAGCAAAGCACACTGGTGGTTTTAAAGTGGCAAAGTTGAAATGAGCTGAAAGCAGAGAGGTGTGAGACTTTCTGCACCACTTAAATGCTGCAAAAATATGCCCATAGGGAGTGGTCTCACATCTCCCCCCATCACCTCCAGGGGACAAATGGTCTTCTGTGGACATTTGATGGAGCCTCTAGAAAGAAGGGGGAACTTCTACAGAGCTCCAGCAGGAAGGGTTGAAGTACAGCCCTGGCAAATGAGGAGGAGGATGGTCCCTCACAGAACATGAAGACTGACTTTCAGAGGTCCTGAGCCCTCTACAGCCACTCTGGACTTAAAATGGGGCTGAGAGTTCTGAAACCCATGCCACAAGCAGAATTTGCTGGGCCAAATACGGTCTTGCTTCAGAAAAAGTATTTAACACCCCCTATCCAGCCCCTCCCCCAAAAAACTCCATAGAAGACTGTTTTAATTTAATTAATTCTAAAATTCCTCTGATGCCTTCTTCTCTTACAAAGCAAGTTCTGTAACACGTGCCAAAGGGAGTGAGAAGCAAAAACATTTCTCTGCTCTAAGTTGTAGGTGCCTGTTTGTGCTGCTTTTTCCTCAAGGACATGAATTGATTTTTTCCTGTAATGTGATTTTAACTTCTAATAGAAGTTGGTGAATGAAACCGATAAAGTTAGTGTTTAGATGCATCAGATTCAAGAAAGTAGAATTTGGCCCAGAGAAAATAGGATTTTATAGGCACAGAAGCGTTAAGTTTATTCACTGCCTGAATAAAATATTGCAGCCAATAACTTGCATGTTTTTAGAAGACTGTTAGCCAAGTGCCAATAAACTGTAGTCAAGAGCCTTATTTCCATTTGAAAGAACGATGGCAGGTTATGAGTCATTTTGCAGTTGGCATATTTTTCTTCTCTAAATATTATCTTTGTTAAATATATTTCCTGCCAAGACAGTTAAAACATTGTCTATGATGAACTGCCATAAGCATCCACATAAGCCCAATTACAACAAATTAAAAACTATTGATTTATTATGAGTGATTCATTAAAATATCTTCCCCCCCCCCCCCAAAATGTTATGTATGGGAAACATACACTGAAGTAAAAACAAGATTGAAAAAATGTACCCGGGAGAAGTGAAAACTGGCCTTGGTTTAGGGCAAAGGCTTTATTTTAATAGCATTGGACATGCGCCTGCTTTCCTAAACCAACAGCTTTCCTCTAAATCTAATACTGAGCTTTGTCTACAGAGGCTGGTGGTCATGTGTTGATACGCTTGTGAGGGGTCTGTGAGGCAAACAGGGAAATGGAGAAACTAGAGATACTGGTCTCAAGGCGAAAGAATCATATTCTTCTGGCTGGGAATAGCTGCTGAAAAATGTGGTGTCTCAGACAAGGAATTGTTCAGGCTGTGGGAAAGGATGTCACCAGCAGATCAGCATGTCGAAGGACTCCCAACCAACCAGTTCACAGCTCATTAAACATTTCCTCTCTCTCATTAGATCATTTCTCAGACATTATCCCCCACCTGGAACCAGATGCTGCTCTTCAACAGCATTGTGCTTTATGGCGACAGAGAGGAGATCGCTCAGTTCCCACCAGAGATCGTCATCGAGCTGTACGATGATGATGCAGTGGTAAATTCAAAATCCTTCCTAGTAAAAACCTGGGCTCTTACATCTTACTGCCAGTGTGAAAGCAAATGTGTCACTGAATAGGCATGAAATGGATGACCTTGCTGAATGGAGCTCAGTGTTACAGTGGTTTGCAGTTTAACATCTGAAAACAGCCCTGAGACTCGCTTTATGTCCTTGCAAAGCTGTGGCCTTGTTTTTTCCCAAGTGAATCTTGCTCCCAAAGACTGGCTTACAGAAATCAGAAGCTTCTTGCCCTGAACTCCCTTGCACACAACTGTAAATATTGTATCTAAGTCTGGGGAGACAAGGATTTATCTCTGACCATGCAAACTCTGACACAGTCTCACTGACTGAATACAGAGCTCAGAAACTTTGGATGCTCTGAAGAGGTAAAAATACTCAGCTCTTCCATTTTCATAGCTGCCTTGCATTTTACCTTGCTCTTCCCTTCCAGAGAAGGTTTTTTCACAAATACTAAACTCTGCATCATCTTGGCTCCTATGAAAGCTACGAAACTCAAATGCATCTGACACCTGTATTCTCCTTTATTTAGGGTAAGGCAGAATATATTGGGTCTACAGTGGCTGCCCCTGTGGTGAGACTAGCTGATCAAAACTATGAACCACCTAAACTTTCTTACCACCCAGTGTATTGTGGAAATCTTTCAGGAGGAGACCTTCTTGCTACATTTGAGCTTCTGGAGGTAAACTAGACTTTCTTGACCGTTACACTTTTACACCCTGGGCTCACAAAAACAGCCATGGCATCAAAACCCACCACCCTCTTGAATTAATGGGAATTGCAACTAGAGCAGGATCATTCTGCTCCTCATAGTCCCCATGCAATCTCTGTGACTCCCTCCACCCTGCCAGGGGCCACTGTCCATGCACACGCCACCGCCAGCCCCTCACATCCTCTGAGCCTCATTTCCCTGTCACTTGCCCTGCCCTGAATTGAGCTCTGGCCTGAGAAACAACTGTGAAAATCCCACTGCGATTGCAATGACCTGCTCTTTGGAGTAGCACATGGCCCTGACTTTAGCAACCTCAAAGCTCTCAATATGGCTTTCACTCTTAGGAAGAGGGAGCGGTGAATATTAAGGACTGGATTAGGGAGACTGAGTTTTCAGATACCCCTAACATATTAAGAGAAATGTTGCACTGGTTTCCAGCTGCGAGACAAAAGGCAAATTCAGCTTACCTCTGGGGCTAGCCCGGCAGATGCATGAGTGGGGTGTACCATGCCTAGGATTTCAGGGAATTTCAGTGGAATTTGCAAAGCCACCAGTTAGAGGAAACTTCTCTCTGCTGAAAACCTACAGCAGTTTATTCTGAAATCTGAAATGGGAAAAATGTGGAACTCTGTGACACGTTTTACAGATATTCCCAAGATAAAACAGGCTTTTAAGCATGATGGGCTAATTATGTTCTTGGTGGAAGCCTGAAATATGATACCATGTGGAACATTTCCTCATTATGGTGGGTACCTAGGGATAGAGTCTAGTACCTTAGCCATAATTTTCCCATTTTTTAATTTGGTGAACAAAGAGAGCTTTGTATTTTGTTTTGCCATCTTTTGGGACAAGGGAAGCAGCACTGCTTCTGGGATATGTCCTAAGACTTCCCTAGAGAGTTGGCAAGAACTGTAAGTAAAGACCTTGCAGTCCTTATTTTCACGCTCTGTATTATTCTTCTCAGTGACAACACTCTAGAGCATCTCACATGGGAGATAATAGCAATATGGACATTAAAGAAATTTTCAGGAAAAGATATATATAAACATCTGCCAGGCTTCAAAGCACTCCCAGAGCTGATGTGCCGGTGGCTTCTTCCAGCATCAGGGGATTGCTGATGATGCTCTGTGTGAGGATGGAAACAAAAATCTCTCATCACTAATTTATTCTCATTCTGAGCCCATAACCTTTCCCATGACATACCGTGCTCGATAACTCTGATCTGCAGGTACTGTTTGGTTCAGCTGAAGAAGTGTTGTGTAAGAAGTGAGTGCTCCTTCCTCAAAATGAATGCTATTATGCTGGGTCTTGCTGGAGGGATAAAATTATTCTTACAACAAAGCATCCTGGCATTTAGAAAAGTAGTAGACTAAAAAAATACAGACTAAAGAATACTAGGAGTCTTGATTTTGCTCAAAGTGGGCTCAGGATTTGCTGATTTTGGGTTTTTTTTTATCAAAAGAGCAAAATCCCCTTGTAAACACACCTTGTGGGTATTTTCCTCTACTGTCATTTGAGTGCTAGATCATTCTTCACCTCTCGTTCTGTGCAGTTTCACTGTGGCCATGAAGCAAAGTCCTTTCTGAGTTATACCAAGCTAATTTCACTGAAATTAAGAGAGTTTCACTGTGTAATACAGAAACACTCTCAACTAGTGGTGGTTAGATCTTGGAAAACTTGCAATATATTGGAGAACTGTTCAGTTAACTGCAATACTTAAAAAGAACAAAAGTGAAGATCCAGCGAATCTTGATTTTATGTGAGTCTTAGGTTTTGCAGTCCTGGAATGCAGTTTAACAAAACTCTTTATGAGGCAGTTCTGTCCTCAAATGTGAGATCTTACGAGCCTTCCTCTCCTAAGCCATGTCCTTGGGAATTAATCCCTTCTCACAGCTGTAAGAGGAGACATAAATAGCTATGTATGCTCTAGTTTAAAAAAAAAATAAAATAAATGGTGCAGTTTAGAAATTACATATGCATAAGTCACTGTATCATGCAAATTAATATATTTTTCTTGATCACCTGTCACCAGTATCCAAGTCAGATAATGCAATGAAAGTGTGTACCCTAAGATGTGCACTGTGTGCAGGGACATGACATCTGGTATGTGATCTGGCTCAGGTGGTCTTTGCCTCTTGTTTTGTTACCAGTTAATCTATTATGGGGTAAATTTTTGGAGCGTTTAATGTCAGTTAATATAGAGTTGGAAGATCTAAATATAATTGAAGCTAAACAGGTGGATTTCTAGATAGGCAGGTATTATTCACAAAGTTGTGTGTTTCTGTTTGGCTTTTTAAACAGCATCACAGAGGTGGCTGATAGAAACCAGGTACATTAGGGAACAACAAAACTAGACCTAGACCTCTGGCCTCAAGTTTCACAAAATCTATTAAATTAATTGCTTTGGGTTTTTACTGATAAAAGGCAGTAAACATGCGCATGTGAATTATTGCTGTTAGTTATATGAATACTCACATATGCTGCAGGTGCTATGCTAGAAGATACGTTTTCCACCCATCTCCTCCTTTACCTACAAGGGACTAGGGAACTCATCCTTTCTCCCTTATGCTAATTAAACTTCCACACAACTGTACATAGCTGCAGATAACAGACAGATGGCCTAGTCAAAAGAAGCAGAAAACTTCAACTTTACACGTCCTTTGAGAGCTGTATTAGCTACTTCACCTTTCAGCAGTGACAAGTTAGCTTAGGAACAGTGAAGCACTCCAGAAGTTCTGTTTCTTTTTCCCGAAGCCATACGTACAGTACGCTTTAGGTACCGTACTTCATGTGAAAGCTGAGGAGAGCTCTGCCTGTAGGCTGTGAGCTCACCTGTGAAACCTGTGTTCCTACTGTTCTGTGCTATCACAGCCTGAGCTTCTGGTAGGACTGATCATCAGGTGCCGGCTTCAACAATTTTATGTAGAAATCAGGCCAGGCTTCAGATCTGCCCTGCATGGACGGAGAAGGTCACAAATACACTGTTGAAAATTAGGAAGGGATTGGGAAATGAAGTCAGGGAGCTTTCCCACAGAAGGTGAACCAAACAGGCAGCAGAGCCTGGAGCACGGCAAGATGCAAAGAGATGGTCAAGCCTCAGAGCTGTGGTGGAACATGCTCTCCTCCACCCACCTGGCACAGGGCAGTCATGTACACCCAAATAAGCTCCTGAACATGGGGCAGGCTTATGTGCAATCACACGTGAAGAACATAAGTGCTGCCTGCAGTAAGATTTTAGTTGTTGCACAGAGAAGACCCAGCCCTAACGCTGGAGATGCGATTTGCAAGTTCTCAAATGCCGACAGCATGCAATAATGCAGGACCACTATTCCATAGTGGCTGAAGAGCATTATGTCTGTCTGGCAAATACAGGGTTTAGCTGATGTGCACTGTCTGTTCACCAGGCTTTTTAAACTAAAATCAGATGTAGAATTTTCCTGTGAAAATCTTCTAAGCAGTTTTGCACAGAATTTTCGTTAAACAGAATTACCATGCTTTCCATTTTTAATAAATAGAATTACCATGCTTCAGTACACACATGTCTTTAGGGCAGACTATGTCCTGCTAGGACAAAGGAGACTTTTTTTTCAGAAAGGTGCATAAACCCAATCTATTGAATACTCTTCCTGCCAAGTGTTTTAGCATCACAGCAGGACAGATAGCAATCCAGGTCACATTCCTCTCACAGGACAGCCTCTCTGCTCTGCAGTTTGTCTTGCAAAACTGCATTAAATTGATGTGTTCTATGTACTGTTTGCATACTGGCTGATACTTTTGATACCGGTTTTATTCTTCAGAAAACCAGCCTGAGTTACGACTGCTTATTTTTTCAGATTCCTGAGTCAGATCCACACAGACTTCCCCCACTGGATCCACCAGATGTTAGCCAGATTTACCCAGTCCCAGCCAACATCCGGCCTGTTTTAAGCAGGTACAGAGTGGAGGTGAGTTACTTAGAATATTTCCGTTTCCAAATCTCAGCTCCTTTTATTGTTTTACTGAACTGTAACAGTAAGGGATGATGATTTTAAAATCCTGGCCAATAGGGATCACGTAAAAATAACATATGGATCCCAAAATAAATGTGGTAAGCTCAGATCAAATTGATTCTCTCAGGCTAGGCATGTGAGGCAGTGCTTCCAGCTGAGGCTGGCGAAGGCTCCATCTCAGTCCCAGCCTGCCGGACGGGACTGCTCCCGTGGCAGAGCGTGGCTGATGGACCTGCGCTGCGTGCAGCCCAGGGAAGTGAAGTGTCTGCAGGAGATGGAGAGCTTCCCCTTGCAGCTGACCTCACTGGAAGTGAAGTTCTACATCAGGCACCTCCCAGGCTTTTTCTGTGTCCCAAACTTCAGCCAAGCGATATCACCTGCCTGTGTTTGCACCTTCTCTCCCCTCCTTTCTTGCACCATTTGGGCTCAAAGTCCCCTTATGTTAGAAAGCAGGGAAATGTGGCAGCTTTTCATGTTCGTGTAATGCCTGGATGCTGCCCAGTCTCGCCACTCCCTGTCACTCATCCTGCCTTCATACCAGCTGCTTATTTGCCCATTTCACTGTGCCAAGTCAGACCCTGTTTGCGTAACCTGGTGGCCCTTCCCAAGAAATACTAATTTGGGAGCCCAGAAACAGTTCCAGCTTTGCTTCAAAGATCAAGCAATTGAGCTTCTGAAAAGCTTCTGCTGTATCATTTAGTTAAACTCTTGTTCTCTGTACATAGGAAAGAGTTTTTGTTAGCAGGTTTTTTTATACTGAACCCTGCAGGGTAGATAAGCCCATGAACTACTCTGTTGATGCTAAAGGGACAACTTAAATCCTTAAACTTAGGTGTTCCTCTAAGTATTGTGCTATGAAGGCCTTCCCAGTGCCTCTGCAGTAGGATTGCTTTGTGCTGCTTGTACATTTTCTATTTTACACTGCTGTGACATTCATCCCAACTAGCTCTAAGGCACTCAGCTTAGAGGCAGCCTCACTGTATGTTGTTTGTTTGGACAGCTGAGCAGAGCAGCCACCCTCCCAGAGTGATCCAGATCTTAAACAGATTAAATTATACTTTGGAAGTGCATCTCTGTCTCCCTTGGTTCTGGAGGCAGCCCAGGACAACTCCGCTCCTCAGTCTAATACCTCGGGCACCTTAAAATCAGGGAAACTGCATCCAGATCCAGACAGCTAAATTGCTATGAGAACAGGTCTACAGTTGAAGTGTGTGTGTATGAAGTGACATATGCATATTTCCCAAATATACCCTCTCTGGAGGGTACGCAGCAAGGAAATAACACAGGATGAAGATAACACAACTTTTGTTTTGTCAAGATATTATAAACTAATACCCCACGCTGGTGGAAATGACCATGGAGCCGTTGTAACTATGGAAGCATGCCCTAATTTTAACTGGGAACCTCCATCAGTGGAGCAGGATCTCACTGACCCTCACTCTGCTCCAGTGCCCCTTGCCACTCCCTGAGTCACACAAATCCCCAGTCCTGCCAGCCATCAAGTTGTCCACAAAGACCCCCACGGTCCCTTTCGGTTCCAGTCTTCATTTCAGGTTCATGAGACTCATGACTTGTCTTACCAACAGCAACATAACCATCCCTAGTTGCCCCAGCCCTCTCTTTCAGGGCCCCCCAGCGTGTGCTGTATAAAGTCCCATTTTTCCTGCAGAC
This sequence comes from Fulmarus glacialis, assembly GCF_000690835.1. NCBI lineage: Eukaryota > Metazoa > Chordata > Aves > Procellariiformes > Procellariidae > Fulmarus > Fulmarus glacialis. The sequence continues at coordinate 39,701 of NW_009212233.1, forward strand.
CCCTATTTTACAGACCCCATCTCCTCCTCATCCTCCAGACCAGGAGCTTGCTCCTTTGAAGGAAAGCTGCTTGGAGACCTCTGCCATCCATTGCAGACCTGAGGGCTAGCTCAGCTGGCAAACCTCTATTAATCACCTCTGATCGTATGGGATTTGTTTGCTCCTTCAACAGCTCTGACACTTTAAACAAACCAAGCCCCTGCTGTTCAGATGGATAGTCCCCTTGCCCTGCTGAAAAGACAGCTTTTGCAAACGTGATTATTATGGCTTGCTGTTGGCAATAACTTCTTGGTAACAGTTGGATGTTTCTAATTGCTTTAACTTCCACCATAATCCTGATGGTTATTGGATATCAGATTTAAGCTGTTTGTTTTTTTCCTCCATTCCTAAAGGGATGCGAGGTGATGGGATCCCAGCAGTGGCTTCCCCCAGACTGAGGGGTCTCTGCAGGCTATCGATGTTTCTCTCTCTGCCCACCACAGGTCCTGTTCTGGGGTGTTCGAGAGCTGAAGAAAGTCCAGCTCCTTTCTGTAGATCGCCCCCAGGTTCTCATCGAATGTGCGGGGAAAGGAGTGAAATCCTCTGTCATCCAGAGCTACAAGAAAAATCCTAATTTCAGTGGCCTTGCAGACTGGTTTGAAGTGGTGCGTACAACATGCTGCTCCTTGCCTGTCCGTTGTCTGGTTAGGCAAGGTGTTAATTACTAATTTCCTTCCTTTCTTGTCAAATATTTTCCTCTGTGTCTTGATTAAATACTAAGGGATATAAGTCCTTATGCAAAAGCTACTGATTTGAAGATGCTTTAAAAGACTTCTGCTACAACTGTATGATAAAAGAAGATGATGTTCCCCATGTTACATCCGAAGTAGGCAAGAAAATATGTTGCAATCAGATTTTTACTGATAGGTTGGAACTTGTTGGCAGATAACAAGGATATTTTTAGTACTTTTTCCTCCTCCTTTCCCATTTTGCAGGGTAGTGCTCAGTTTCCTTTATTTTCTTTCAATTCTTTTAATTTTCCTTCGTGTGTTACTGGGCTGTTAGGGGGATTGATCATTTCTGGCCCATGAGCTCTGGACCTTTTCATATTGTAATATTGGCTGTTATGGACTGGAAATTTAATTATCACCTCTTAGCTAGGTTATAAGAACTGGTACTTTCAGTGGACAAAGGTCAGCATCAGACAAAAATATTCTGTTTGATTTGCTCTAGTTGTTAGCATCAAGAGAGAAGTTGTTTATTTAGAAGACAAAAGGATATCAAACACTAACCTGGATACTGAAGTATGGTTGCTACAATATTTTTAGCTTCCATTGTACATCACATGTCCAGAGAGTTGTTTTCCCTTTTGTAATTCATCCTATAAGGCATGTAACCACCCAGTGTCCACATCGCACGGTTGGGCAAACTGAGGCAGATAGGGTTAATAGCCTTCAACAAAGCAGCAGTGGCATTAAGACTCACAACTTCCAACACAGCGTTCATTCCTTCTGAACATTCCTGATTCTCCCAGTTCGTATACGACAGCATGGGACTCAACTCAGTAACACAGTCCGTATGGTCCACTCTGTATTCTTAAGGACAAGGCTTTCTCCAGACTTTGCAGAAAACTGTGGACAGAACTATGTTACCTATGCTGTATGCATTTTGCATTTTGAGTATGTTAATAGCTGAGGAGGAGAAGGGAGGGAAGAGTAAAAGCCTTATTGCTGTGCACGACAAATATTCTGTACATGTTCTATATTATCTAGCAATTCTCATGCTGCTGTCTGTCCTCTTCCACTAGGAGCTGCCTGAAAATGAACTCTTGCATCCACCACTAAGCATCTGCGTGGTCGACTGGAGAGCGTTTGGGAGGAGTACTCTCGTTGGAACGCACACCGTCAATTGCCTTAAGCAATTCCTATGTAAGACCCAGTTGGGTCCTCAAGCTACACCAAACAGACCAGACATTGTAGAAATTGAGAAAGGTAAATGTCCAATCCTGACCCCAAATAAAAAGACAAAGGACCTACTCAGGGGCTTATCACTAGGCACTTACTTAGAAGATATGCTTTACTGTGTTGAGTGTAGGGTCAAACCCTTAATGATGTGATCATTTGATGACCACCAAAAGTGATGATAGCATTTCTGGCAAAATCTTACCTAACTTGCACAGTTTCAATTTCAGCTTCACCTGAGTCATCCCAGCCTGCTGAGTTATCCCAAGAACCACTTTTAGCTGATCACATCTATGCCGAGGTGGAGCAGGGTAAATATACAGTGGTAGAGCCAAACCCATATCTCACAACACTTCCTGCCTCTGAGCCTGAGCACTCTGCCTCTGAACCAGGGAAAGACAGAAAACAGAAGGTAGGTATAGCTGAAGCTGCCAGCTAACTTTCTGTTGCAGTCTTGCAGACTTTAGCCCTTCCTTATAAAATGGTAATCTCTTACTTATCTCAGATTAGAGATTCTGCGTACTGACGTTAACACCCACGCTATCTTGCTGGCACTTGAGAGAACTAGTGAGCAATGTAGCTTGGATCCCACGTAATTTCATTACTTTCATTAATAGATAACTCATGGGCAAGTATTACTGGAGTAGTAGGATTTTTGGTTTTCCTGGCCTTGAATGATCTACTTAATTGCAAAACTTTCACTGTGAATGACTGTTTCTGTGTCCATGGCATTTAGGCAGGGATGAAAGCTCCCCTGTGTTAGATGCTGTACAAATGTGGAGCAGAAAGTCTGTTTCCAAAAGATCTTATGGTCAACGTATAAAACTGGTGTCAGTCTGTGGGTAGAAGAAGGTAGGAAAGTACAGGAAAACAAGGCAGTTCCTGTCAGCATGGCGTTTACAGTGCAGTATACGCTTTAGATTGTACATATTATTTTTTGTTCAGATGCACATGCTCCTCCTTTCTCTGTAGTTTCTCCCATCACAATCACTGTTTTATTAGCAACAATAAAAGCAGAGGATGCAGGACTGACATCCATTTCAGAAGCTGTTTCTGCAGCTACATAAAGCATGCTTCTTTAACCTTTGATGTTTCAGTGGTCGGATGTTTCCACCATCCTTCATAATCAGGAGGTCAAAGAAACTGCAGGGATGTCTTGTTCCCTAGATGTACACACCAGTCTGGATCTTTCATCTGGTACAGAACAATTTTAATGTATGACAGCAAAGTATAGTAAGAAAAGAGTCCTAAAGGGAACCCCGTAATTTAACCATCTGCGTCATATTAATTATCATTCCCACTTATCTGTTTATCAATCCCAATTATCTATCTTTGCTCCGGCCTCCCCAGCCAAGCTGAAAACTCTCTGTAAGGGTGTAGGATGAAACACTATTTAACAAGGGCCAATCTTCAGGCAAGAATGAAGTTAGTAAGATTTGCCACATGAGCAGGTGATCTTCAGGATCAGATTTTAGCTTTTTGGAAGAAGAGAACAGCTGAACTGCAGAAACTGTTGGGACTCTCTCTTCTTCCAAAAGGCAATAAAGTAATAATGGGAGTTCTTAAAATACTTGCAGATTTAAGTGGCAGAAACTAACTTGTATCTGAATGTTCGCATCCCTTAAAACATCATTATCTATTTCTCTGTGTAGATTTGCCTGTTGTATGGGTTGCTCCTGTGGCAACGTCTCAAATGTTCGAAGTTTTGGCATCATCAGTCGGTAATATAGAGATAGCTTTAATAATATGATGATCATGATGAAGTGTCTTGGAATAAAAGACAGAGACACTAATTCATATTGCATTTTATTTAGCTCTTGGAGGTTGAAATTTTCTTCCGAAAAAAAGTGAGTCAGGTGATTAGTTTTAGTCAGTTCTAGAGTTCAACAGTGTTTCCCCCATGCTTTGGTAGGGTATGAAAAAATCCATCCGACGGTCAACAAAGAGGAGAAAAAGAACGATTGCAGATGAATCAGCTGAAAATGTTATTGACTGGTGGTCAAAATACTATGCTTCTGTGCTCAAAATGCAAAAGGTAAGTCACCCAGCATGCCCAAAACTCTCATGGGTGAGCTGTGTTGTAAAAGTAGATTTACTGCTGAATGATTCCTTTTCAGTATTACATTCATAATGAGGATTTTGTCCATTGTCTTTTTCTTTTGAAAGGCAAAAGGAATTTTTTCCAGTGAGGGAAAACGTGAAGACAGTAAGTAAATTATTTGCATTTTTCTATTATTTTGTACTACTAATACTTTGCTTCTCTACTATTTTACCGTCAACAATTAATGTCTGGTAACAGAGTACTGCCAGTATACCGGGTTCTTTCCTCTACAGCTGATCAGATGATCAGGTTAAAACTTCACAGGCAGTGTTGGCTTAACATGAGTTTCCTGTCATTCAAATCTCATGCACAAAGATTTGCAAAGTCAAAGTCCTAAATGACAGAAGGTGGAGATTATCCTAATCTGAGGTTGCATTTGTAACAGGTTCAGAAAAAGAAGCTTCTCTCAATTTTGAATGAGATCAATGGATCAATGATGTAGGAACAGCTTCTGCTAGGAGACTCCGTAGTCACGTGTGTGACTTCCATAGCTGAAAATCTTTGTGCCTAGCTCAGGTTCTAGTGGAAAATTTTTTGCACAAGAACCTAAAACAGTTGTCCAGAAATAGGCTCTCTGTGTGTGTATGTATATATGTCTTCATACATGTATACTCCATGGCTTAACAGGTCCTCCCACAATCAAACAGAGCTCTAGAAATTTTTTTTTTTTTGACAAATGTGACTGTGTGAGCAGGCTGGGAAAGAAAACAAATGTTTACTGTTTACACAGAGCCGCTATTCAGAATTAAACTATAGCATCTTCCCATGCCACAGCTGACTGCACTTCACCAGTGATTGAGGTGATTTCTATTTTAAAGGAGGTGTTGAGATTGCTCTGGATGGAAGACACGACCTAAATGTCAGATGGTATCATTCTGGAAATAGCAGCTGACGGTGTTTCAGTATCATCAGGGCTGCTGACAGATGAGGCAGAGATCAGTTTCTGCGTGAAACTTGTTCCCATGGAGGAAATATTTAGATAGAAAATGTTCTACAAAGATGTGATGTTCACTTACAATTAGAAATTTACTTGACGTTGTGACATCCACCCACATGCTGTTCAGGCAGTTGTGGCATATTGTTTTTGACTGATGACTTCAGATCTTGTAAATTCTTTTCTGATAGTTTTTGTTACATATTTTCACTTATGATGATAAGCATTACACAGGACAGCACTGATACAATATATACATAGATATATATATTTCTAAATATCTAGTGATATCAAACACACGTGAACTACTCAAATAATGAAAGTAAAGTGAACTCAAAATCCAGATTTCAGCCAAAGAACTGAACCATCTCGATGCCGTTTTTGAGGGCTCACCTTCTTTTTGTTGGGAAGTCCCCACTCAGTGTTTGGAGTCTGGCCTGAGGCTGGTCAGATACCTCCTCCCTTTTCTCATACTTCTAGGCTTTCGCAAGGTGAGATACACTCTGTTTTGTGATATCTTTGAGCAGAGAAGGACTTGGATCACCTGATATCTGAAGTACCAGTCAGCCTAAATAGCGGCTTCCAGTTTTAAATAAGCCTTAAATTTTACATGAAAGCTGTTAAGGTCTGTTAGTTTGCTTCTGGGAGGAGTCAGAGAGGAAGGAAAAGGATGTTCTGGGAGATGGCCAGCAGGGAAGGAGTGATAGAGGACACCATCACACTTGGTCCACCAAGCTTATCATGAAGACTGTTAGCCACAGAGAGGATAAAATGCCACCTCTCTGCCTGGGAGGAGTGGTGAGAAAAGAGAGGACCCTATGCTTGGCAGTAGAAGAATGAATGCAGAAGGAGCAAGGGGGACTCTTTAAAAAGTATTTTGCATCCTTATCTGAAGCATTTGATGTGCTTTGCTCATTAAAACCTACATGATGTCATGAAATCTCTGCAGATAAGCAGACTTCTGAGCACATTGCATTGATCATAGAAGACGAGCCAGACAAAAAGAAGAAGGATAAGACATTGAAAAGGAACTGGAAAGAAACTCCAAACCTAGCAACGCTGCAGGTAAGAGACAAGTACGGCTGAGAGGAAAGGCTGTTATTCATTGTCTCCCCGAAGCTTGACATCAGCAGCTGAGTTTAGTAAACCTTCCTTACATTTATTTCAGATACTTTAAAATGAATAAAACACAAAAATGATAGTGATAATGCAAATGGGACCCACCCAGGGTCTTGTAGGGTGGATGTGGCCCGCTTGGCCTTAGACCTTCAATTTACCAATATAGACACACCCAGAGAGACTTAAGTAAAAATTCACTTTTGTTGTTCACCTGTAAAACACTGAATTTGGAAATTCCAAATTTCATGTTGGAAATATTTCAGCCTATTAAGAATGATTTAAAAAAGGGTATGGAAAGCATTGCTGCAATCGCTAGTGCATCCTCCCTGATGGGGAGGTAATACTCAGCTCACAGTAGATTTGGTTGGGTAACAATAGAAGGAATTCAAAGAAAACTATATGGGTCATGCAAAATGACTGGAGACATGAGGAGGTTTGAAAAGATTAGGACCACTTGGATTAGATTGTAGCTGAATAAAGGGGAATTTGAAACTGCTGTTTCCATTTTTTAGGAGATGGCACTAGTCTAGGCCCTTCTATTTCACACTGAATAACACTTCATAAATTACGCAGGGAGAGTGTTGAAAAAAAACCCTGTCCTTTTAAAAATTATTTGGTCTTTTTACCTATCCTAAAGCTCTGTCTTCACAGCACTTTATTACTGTCTGCTTTACTCTCATGTTCTGACACTTTAACGTAACAGAATGGGTCAGTACATCAAGGGCACATTGCAGAGAGGAAACAGAAGCAAAGAGCAGCACATCCACGCTGTTTTTCACCCACACCAGTGCTTACAAATGTTCATTCTGGTCCTTCCAGAGCCACTTCTACCTGCTGCATTAACGTGCTATTCCAGCAGTTGGGAAGGACTTTGGTTAAGGACAAAACTGCTCCTGTTTTAAGTGGGGAATTAACTTTTTTCCTCAAGGACTTTTGCAAAACCTTGGTTTTATTAAAATCTGTATTTTGAGTCAAAATGGATTTCTAGTCATCCTGTAATAAAAAAGTTGCTATAAATGTATTCACTGCACCACAAAAAATAAGCATTGTCCTATTTTCAAAGATTTATGAAGGAGACTTGGAGAGTGAATTTAATAACTTTGAGGACTGGTTGAAAACTTTCCAGCTCTTAAGAGGAAAATCTAATGACGAAGTTCATGCTGATTCTGAAGACAGAATAATAGGAAAATTTAAGGTGAGCTTTAATGTTGATTAACTGGGTAATAATTTAGAGGCTTTATGTTTTCCTGCATATTTCAGGTGTACCAAAGATGAAAGAAAAAGTCATTGACTGTCTGTTGTAAATAGAATTATCTCTTTTATTGGATCTAGAGTCATATTTTTCCTTTCCCATTATCTGATGGATAAAAGCAGCATCCAGCACCAGGTGTTCACCGTTGTTTTGAAACAAGGAATTACAAAAAAGTTTTAAATCACAGAAGGGGAAGAAGAGATATATTATGTAGTCCAGATTCCGCTAATGCAACTTTATTACTGCACTACCAGTTACAGCACCTTATATGTAATGTTCAGTAATTTAAATGGAGGCCCTTACAGCTACTCCAGTTGGAAGCAATTGTACCGCCTGATCCAGGGCACCATTAAGCAATCTGAAAATGCAGTTCGAAGCATGAATAATGTTAGTAGGATTTCAGGCATTTTGTAGTTTAGAGGAACTGATTAAACTCATTGATACCTCAATTAGTTTGCAATGCAAATTTCTGTTCAAATTATTTGCTAGTTGCTTTCAGGCAGTATGAGCTACTCAGCAGCATGAGTCAATATTGATTTATATGAGTTGTGGCTGCAGAAATACAGTTGGATTCCAGTCACACTGTTGTGAAACTAACCCAGTGGAATTACCAATTTTTAAATATACAGTTAAGGGCAAAATATTATTTTTAGAATATTAATACTAAGAAAACTAGATTTAGAACATCGGCAGGTGTTAGTCCGTTAAATAATAGAACAGAGAGCTAAGAGCATGCAAGTACTTCTTGCAATCATCTAGATGTGATGGTAGTACCATTTTATAGAGCAAAGACATTTTAAAAGATGATGTTTAGAGCACTGAAGCCTGTGTTCCCTTTGAGTGGTACCATAAAATGTGTTGTGTATATGTATGTGTTGCAACGCAGGCTGCGTGAATGATGTTTTGTTTGCGTTCAAAGGGTTCTTTTTGTATTGCACTTGATCTGTTTTCGAGGGAGGTAAAAGACAGTGTATTACCAGGGCTCCTTCTGCATTTACCCAAGTCCTGAGGATGGCAGCTTGCTGGACAGAGGGCAGCCCCGCATTCTGCAAGGGATACCACCAAACTACTCCATCAAAGTCCTCATCAGGGTTTATATTGTGGCAGTAAGTAGACAGATGTTCTTTTAACCCTGAAATAACTTGGACATTTCTTTTCAACTCAGTTTACCTCCAGTGACTTTGCAGTGAAGTTTGTGAAAATCCTCATCCGTGTGGTAGAATTTTTTTTGGTCATATTCCAGACAATGTTTCATGTTGTAGAAATGGGTGTTCAGAGTAGAAAATGTTACATATTCCTCATGATAAATCACAAGACTGGAGAATCATTTTACTTCGAACTCAAAGGGCTAGAGACATAACTGACATAATATGGGCAGCTTGTTCCAGCCACATTATGCAAATGCAGCCAGTTTTAATCAGTAGAGTTGTTTCAAAATGACACACATTTAAACAAAACTGCAGTAAGGGGGAAATGGCAGCATATTTTTTGAGGGCTGTGAATTGCATATAATCAAAGTGGTAGATGTTGTCAATAAGTTACGGGGTGGAGAAAGAGGTAGAAATATAGAGGACAAGATGATGAGAGAGCATGATGTGAGAAGTAAAAGGGGTAGAAGGAGCTGGTATTTCAGAGAAACAAGAGAGTTGCAGGTGATCTAAGAGAGGAAGAATGGCATGCGAAGAGACAATGGCAAACAAAGCAGAAGAGAAGAATAGGAAGAGATTGCTTTATTTCCTGAATATAAAGACTTCAAAGCCATCTCATAAATACAGTCTGAAGAGTTGTTATGCACTGTTCAAGGATCTGGGTCAATATTTTTGGGAACCCTTTCCTGAATCCTACATGTACTTGTGCAGCCAGCTTCTTCCTCAGCGTTGCCTCTCCTGCTCATCTCTTTTTCCATCTTAGTGGTGGGACAACACTTACATCAGCTCCACCTTTGCAAACTCTCTTCTCCTCCAGATCATCTTTTCCCAGCAGCCCGCAAAGCTAAATGCTAAATTTTATATTACGAGGCAAGCAAAGTCCCTGCACTTCCAAAACACCCAGGACTGGGCAGGAAACCCATGGTCCTGTGTTGTGACCATGCTGCATTTAAGCAGTCTTCTTGAGGACACAGTCTTTCTTCCTAACAGGCGTTTAACCTCAGCCCAGCTGATCCAGATGGCAAGTCAGATCCCTACATTGTGCTGAGACTGGGCAACACAGAAATTAAAGACAGGGAAAACTACATCCCCAAGCAGCTAAACCCAGTATTTGGAAGGTCAGTGATGGTTCATTTTCTTATTCAGGGGTGATTTCTGCTTTATCACTTGCCACCACTATTGCTGTTACTATTACAAAGTGTTTGTTGTATGCTGATTTCTGCCTGTTTTGTAATTCTACTGGTTAAAATGTTGATAATTGGTGTCACCCTGTATGATTGTAAATTATTTCATTTTCATACCAGTCAAAACACATCACGGAATTCAGTCTGTGAGAGGTTTTGCAAAATGATGCATGAGAGGAAATGAGGCAACAAATGATCTTGTCTGTGCAAATTAATGCAATTGTTAAGCTTAAAGTGAAACAAATATCAGCGCAGTAAAGTGTGATTTCACAATCTTTGTTGCTATTTCAGGTTGAATAGAGTTCCAAATAAATCTCATAATTTTAGGACTAGAACAAAAAAACTTGTTTTTTGAACCCACACAGCCTTCTGAATGGGGGAGTCAGGGGCAAGCTGTCAGTAAACATCAACTTTGTATTATCAGTGCTTTATACTTATTTATATTGTTAATGCTAACAGCTGTGGGGTTTTGCCAGTAAGTTTCCCTGTTTTAAGAAGATTGAAAATGTTTTGCATTGGGATGGAATTATTCTATAAGAACTTTAAGACAGAGAAAGTATACTATGTTGGACTGAAAGCCCCCTTGGCCAGGGTCCTGTCTGCAAAAGCTGAGACTTAAAGAAAAAAGTGTAAGGAGAAAAGACAAGAACAGAGTCGTCCCTCCATACATGCCATCTCAGTTTCTGTGATTTAAGCTCTTCCTTAATAGAGGTTGCAACTGAACCATCATTATGATAAACCATCAAGCACAGCCACTATAGACGCATATAGATGGAATGGGAAACGGCCACTGTGTTTGTTTTACACAAGGTTAGGAATGGGCTGTTCATTTGGATAGCCCTTGCTGCTGCTGCCAGTGGCAACACTGGGGTGACTGGACCAGCAGCAACTCCTTCGCAGAAGTAGCGTCAGTCATAGTAACCACCTCTCGTTGTCCTGGAAGCCCTGGTCAGCATGGCATCATCAACCTCTAGCAATCCCAGACCATTCCCAAACCCCTTTCTCCTCCAAAAACTGCTCTGCTGTTGCTACAAAATTGACTTTGGCCACTTTGAGAAAAAGGACAAAACTCATCCTTCAGGAGACAGAGCTCAGTTTTCCCTGTGCTTTGGAGAAATCTGGAGCCAGTGTTGTGCTGATGAGGATGTCCTGTCTTCACTAATTTAAATTCACTTTTCTATTTTCAGCTTCCCTAAACATCTCAACGATAACAATTCCTATCCCTGAAAAATGCACTAAGTGAAAAGAGAGTTCTGATCTTTGCTCTTTTGAGACTTGTTTAAAGCTTTTGCCTGACCATTTTGTTGGGTGCCCCCAGATTCCTGTATTCAATATTTAACCTGGAGCTTTTGGAAGAAAACAGAAAAGACTCAGATGTGCCTTTCAGGGGTTCTGAAAAGCATGTGAGAACTCTTACATACAACTTTGTTAGCCTTGTAATTTCCATACTTCCACCTCTATTGGATTCAGGATAAATCATTGCAGCTGACCAGCTCTGTCCCATTGCTCTGTCTACTGTAGGTAGAAACAATCTTAGAACTGTACAGAGGGTGGTAGAGAAGCAGGAGACAGGAAATACTTTTGTACTGTGTGTTTCCAGTATGTTCAGATATTTCATTGAAACAAAAAACACTACCAAAAAACCCCACTGCTATTAGAAGAGACACTGTCCACATGCTGCTTGCACAGTATTCATTAACTTAGTCTTTTAGGCTTCAAAACTGATTTGACTGCACGTAGGTCTCAATTTTTGCTGTAGATCATTTGAAATCCAAGCTACATTCCCCAAGGATTCCTTGCTCACAGTCCTCATCTACGACCATGACTTCGTGGGAACAGATGATCTCATTGGAGAGACTAAAATTGATTTGGAAAATCGTTTCTACAGCAGGCATCGAGCTACCTGTGGATTACAAAGTCAATATGAAATGTAAGTACCTCTTCAGACAGCAACAGAGAGCAGCACACAGTGAATGACTTGACTTGAAGGAGAAATTCCAAATGTGGCTAAATATTATGCTTTCTCCAGCCCAAAAGTGTCACAGGAGGGATTTTAATTAAATTTCACCAAAGAGCTTGGCAGTGGCTTTGGGTAGCTGCCAGCCTCAGTAGGAAGGGGATATTTTAAAATTAACAACACTGTTTGTTCACCAAGTATTTTAGATAATAAACAGCCTATGTATAACATATCTGCTTGATAAACTGCCTTTGGACAGGCATGAAGGGCAAATGGAAAAAAATCTGTCAGAGAAGTTATGACAGGGTTCTGCTCTGCTCTCCAGTATTCAGCTGCAACTGGAGTGATTGCAGGAAGGCCGGTGGGACTGGTATGGCACTGGGGGGAGCGGGAGCAGAGCGGGGCTGCTGGCATGGCCTCTGTAACAGCGGTGAGTCACAGGGTGGTGGTGCTGAGCTCCTGGTCCCTGTCATATGGCTGCACTCTCAAGGATGTTGTGCACAAAGATTAATTAATGCAGAGAAAGTCAAACTAAAATAACTCCATTGCCCTGGGGTGGGGCACTAACCTGGGAGATGTGGGTTTGGAGTTCTTCTCCTATGATTGTTTCTCTATTTTATCTACAAACAAAGGGTGGACAATGTAAAAAAGCACTCCAGGAGCACAGACCAAACCCCAAGACTTCCCTTGCCAGCTCAGTCTCCAGTGTGAGGTATTTCTTTATGTGCTTGTTCCAGGTCCCAGATAATCTCAGCTTCTCCTCTGCATGTGGGAGCTGCAGAACACTTCTCCTTAAATACGGGTAGAACATGTAGACTTGAATCCTTTAGGTAGAACAGGGAGTGAGCTCTGGTCCTTTTCCTCTTGGGGAGCATGCCAATGCCCGGACTACTTTATCTAACCTGTGGGTAAGGTTGCCTCAACTTCTCCTGTGTTTTACGAGAAAAGAGTGAGTGGCCCCAGTACCTGAGCATAAGAAGTAGTGCTGGACAATTCAAAGGAAAAGTTTGGCTGAGCGGATGTCAGGGTCACTGACCACGAAGTGAATCTCTGCATGGGAAGTCCTGATTTGCCAGTATGCTTTGCTAAAGTAAAATATCACCCTTTCTTTTCACTCTCTGTTCCCTCCTTGCAGAGAAGGGTACAATGCGTGGAGAGATGCAACCAAGCCAAGCGAGATCCTCACTAAGCTGTGTAAGGACTACAGAATAAGTGGACCCTTCATGCGGCCGGGGGAGATACAAGTAGGAACAGAAGTCTTTAAGGGACAGACAGTCTTCACAGAAGATGAGAACGGTAATGAAGTAGTTCATCATTCTTCAACTGCATTGGAGCAGTACCAAAAGGCTGCCCAAGCTGGGGCCCTGTTGTGCTATGCACTCTAAAGTCAGATTACTGGAATCTGTCTCTGCTTTGAAATACTTGTATAGCTGCGTGATGAAGGCTGTGTCTATATTAGCTATTACTGTAGCTTAATTGCAGAGAATCTGTAGGGTGAGACAGTTATTGCTGATGACCTGACATCCCCACGGTAGGTGTTGGGGGATTCTTTGGACTAGCTCCTGCCTGATCCCAAGAATGGGATGCCCAGGATTGGTTGGAGTGCAGGGGACCCTCTTGGAACATGTGTTCTGGCTTAGTTTCATCTGAAAGGAGTGCAGCTTGCATGCTCTGAGATCCTTCCACACAGCAAATCAAAGAATGGGAAATCAGGGAGAGTCTTTTAAATGCATTCCCTGTCTAAACTAAAACACTGGTGTAGACAGAGCCAAGAAGTGAGAAGAAGGGGGGAGGGAAATACAGATGTGAAGTGAGTTACTCAAGTCAGACAAGTCCTCTGTTTGACCACAGTTAGGTTCCAGGCCACTTACCTGCCAGTCCTACCTTACCTACCTGGCTTTCCTCTCTGTTCGTTTTTTCTTCCTCTTGATCATTATCACTTTGACTGCTCTTCTGAAGCACTAACACAGCGCTGTGTAAATCCAGGTATCTGTGGGGTCCATGAATCCAGAGGGCAGGACAGAACTTGCTTTCAGAGCTCCCAGATTAAAAAGAGGGCAAAGCTACCAGGAAGCTGAGTGTCCATATCACACAGGGGTGGGGTGGGACAGAGCTATCAATGAAAGATGTCCGTGCCCATGGCAGGGGGATTGGATGAGATGATCTTTGAAGGTCCCTTCCAAACCAAACCATTCTATGATTCAGTTTTATACTTAGGGTAAGGAAAAGAGGTGTGAGGATGGAGACTTTCAAGGGGGAGCAAAAGGAGCTGATCTTGGAGACAGTAGTGGACGCTGTGGCAGTGTAGGGGAACCTCTACTCCCTTATCTGTGTTTATTCGTCTTTGAGCAAATTCCCCTCGACAGCTACAAAATATAGCTCACAGCTTGAGTGGAAGGCTGCTCAGGTAGGTTGAAGGGAGAAGAGTTGATCCATTTTTGGTTTCTTGGCCTGAAGGAGATTTATGACTCCAGTATTGCAGTTTGTTTTCCTCACTAGCAGATGACTGAGTGAGACTGCCAGCAACAGGATCTCTTGATCAAAACTATGGTTCACTAAAATGAGCTTCAGACAAACCAACATCAGGCAAGATGATGGAAACCAAAAGCAAGGAAATACAGAACCAGATGGCAAAATCCAAAGTACTTATGTACACAAGTTTTTCAACATGTTATAAAGAAACAGTTTACAGCATGCAGTCTTCTGCATGATCCTTATCCAGACCACTGTTCTGACAAGTACATCTGGGTCCTTATTTCCTGCTGGGTTCCAGTGCTGGTCATCATTTGGGTCTATAAAACTAACAAAGACCACATATTAGAGCTATAGAGAAGTACTGAAAAGGGGGAGCAGTACCATTTCCACTTTACAGGCGGAGAAAATTATACTTGTGGGCCTTACATCCAGCTTTAAACTGTGAGGGAAAGAATAATTTAACTTTGCTCTAGGACCATAGAAGTTAGAACAGAACAGAACAGAATAGAATAGAATAGAATAGTTCAGTTGGAAGGGACCTACAACAATCATCTAGCCCAAGTCTAGGACTACCTGTAGCCAATGGGAAGAAATAAGCACCTTCAGAGGGTGAAAACAATCTTTAGAAAGGTGCCTGAGAGAGGATATGGGTTATCATGGGACAACCTGTCCTTGCTATTGAGGCTGCCTGACTGAATAGCTCAGGCTAAAGACCTTGCTTTTAGCTGGCTAAAATTAGATGAAATACATCTCATCTCAAACACATGACAGTGCACAGGAGGGAAGTACGACTCATAACCACATGGTCATCCTTCCTCCCTCTCTGAGCCATTAGGAAGGGTTTAATACCTACTGTTTAAATCCCGAACAAATCTTTTGTCTCCTACTAGCAACTCAGGGATAGCAACACTATAGAAAAGTGCTAACTGTTTGCTGACAGAAAGAAGTCTTAACTTTCTTCTCACTTGGGTACTCCTCTACTAATCTAGAAGACATGCCCCTTCAAAAGTCTGACTTCCTTTTGTGGGGAGCCCACACAAAAAGGGAGGAAATGGCCTCAAGTTGCGCCAAGGGAGGTTTAGATTGGACATTGGGAAAAACTTCTTTACTGAAAGAGTGGTCAGGCCTTGGAACAGGCTGCCCAGGGAAGTGGTTGAGTCACCATTCCTGGAAGTATTTAAAAGACGTGTTGATGAGGTGCTTAGGGACATGGTTTAGTGGGTATGGTAGTGTTGGGTTAACGGTTGGACTCGATGATCTTAGAGGTCTTTTCCAACCTTAATGATTCTATGATTCTATGAAAGAGAAGCTCAACAGCTCAAAAGGCTTCCTCTGCTTTCCAATATCCACCCTACCTTCAATATTAGCACTGGTCCTTCCTTTAGGTGCCATTCTCTGGGGTCTCCCTTCCTCCAGTGGCCAAGCTGAGCTGGTTAGGAGGTGACATGTTCTTGCCCATGGACGTCAACCCTCTTCCTTTGAGGTGTGATTCAGTTCTCCAGGGGAGTCTTTGCTGTTGCCATCACAAGGCAAACTGAGGTGTAGATATAACTCCTAGTGCCTATTTACTGTCAGCTCCATCAAAATCCAAGTCTCCTTGTCTTTCGTGAACTGTAGAAAAGCCTCACATTTGCAATTTTCTGTAAAAAGAGTAGTTCACAAGTTTCTTCCATCTTCCTGTTAGGAACTGCTGCTGTAATAGTGAAATGATTCACTGTGTTTTATAAATAAACTACTGCCTAAGTGCTAATCTTCCGGTTACGCTGGTGGGTACCCTTATTTACAAGAATTAAATGCATTTCAAGACCCTTCTTTACTTAGCTGGGATACGTAAAACCTTCCTTTTAACTCAAGCAGATTTTTAATGACCGTCTTTAATAATTAATGGAACATATTACCAAGGGGTTCAACATTATAATTCAGCTCTCTTGGTTCTTTTTGTTTTACTCTTTCCTATAGAGGAGCCAGTTGAATCGTATGAACATCTCTCCTTAAAGGTTTTACATGCTTGGGAAGAAATC
Source organism: Fulmarus glacialis (assembly GCF_000690835.1). Lineage (NCBI taxonomy): Eukaryota > Metazoa > Chordata > Aves > Procellariiformes > Procellariidae > Fulmarus > Fulmarus glacialis. The sequence goes on from NW_009212233.1 coordinate 55,832, forward strand.
CCTGGAGCTGGATACAAACTGGTCCCAGAGCACATTGAGACTCGGCCGCTCTACCATAAGGATAAGCCAGGCATGGAACAGGTAGAGTAACTTAGAGATGGTAGACCCAAGAGCAGTTTTCCTTTCCTCCAGATACTGTGGTTTCTATTTGTACCTGCAAACTTTCAGAGACAGCATCCAAATGTTGTACCATACGTGAGATTTTGTACAGTATCAACCTGGAAATTGTCACACATGTATGTATACAGCGAGTTACCCAAATACACAGTAATCACACAAGGTGTGACTGCATATTTTCATTCTTTTAAATGCTTTAGTTTATTGAGTTAACACAAACTCTGCTTGTATTTGGGCTTCTTTTTTTTCCTTTCATCACATACTATTTTTATATGGATTTTACCTTGAATGTTTGAGCTCAATTCCAACTTCACCAAATTCCTGAGAGATTGGTAGAATATGTGTATGAAAAAAAATATTATATAGTAAGTTTATCGATGAAATCATAGTTACAGGATAGTGAGCTGGGCGGTGCTTATAGAGGAAATGGTTTTGGATGTCAGAACTACATTTAAAGCCTTTTAAAGTCTCTTTAAAATAGGGTTACAGACATGTTTATCTCTTTGTTTTCAAGGGTCGTGTACAGATGTGGGTCGACATGTTTCCTAAAGATATGCCTCTGCCAGGACCTCCAGTGGACATTTCACCAAGAAAACCCAAAGGGTAATACTCTATGCTTTCCTCCCAGCACAGTAGCATTAGTCTTCAAAGACCAAGTCTTTCTTAAGTGTCTGGACAGAACTATAAAAAGAACTATCATAACAAACCTCTGTGATCCTGAGAAAAGTTTTCGTCAGTTCACATGACTTCAAGTCAAAGGAGAGCATCTAGTTTGGTCTCCTCCACTAAACAGCTCAAAGAACTGTTGGTGTTTTTTTCATCAAGGGCTATCACACACCTCTTTTATAAAGATATCCCTTTTTCATATAGACATTGCAGGTGGCTAGACGCAAGAGTCCCTTAATAATTCTGATGTTATCATCCACTTGTTGAGCTGAAAGAAGTAATTCTGGTTTCACTGCCTCTTTCAGCTAGATAACTTACTTGACCCTGGCTGAGATCTTTAATCTGATGCAAAAGTATTACACCTATTGGATTTCCAGCACTTAATTCAAATATAAGATCAAGAAACACATAAAGCAGCAACAGATAGGAGAGATGCATTTGGAATAACCTTCTGTCAAATTTCACACAGATAATTATGCTGCTTTATATGCAACACTATACATAGTTCTTCAAGCTAATTGAATGTTTGTAAATGAAACACAAAAACGAGTTCTCAGCCCATCCTGTATCAGCTTTATTCTAATATTTTAGCAAGGCCTTTCCTGAGAATTTTATGTCTGAAGCAGCATCAGGTACTATTCCTGTATTATTTATGTTTGAACAAGAAACAATGTAATAAAAACTTGTTTCTTTTCCTTTCCTTTTACAAAAGCCAAGATTTGACAAAAATAAGAGTCTATGTACTTTTAAATTACTTTTTTCAGACCAGAACTTTCTATAAAGCTCCTTAACAATAAACATTTTCCAATCCAAAAAGATTTAAAATTAATCATACCCAAAAAAACCAAATTGTTGCTGCCATTTTGTAGTCTACAAAAACACGGAAAATATTGTCAAACCATTAATTATGAGAAAGAAAGTAAACATGCAAACACGAGTTACATATTTTGCTGAGAAATGCATATTTGCTGCAGCAAAACAGGCTCCAGGCTCCATAAGACTTCAAACACTTTGTGAAAACATTTCTTGTTGATGATCTTCGACTGAACAAGGAGCTGACAGAGCATTGCAGATGAAAGTTTCTTTGGCGAGTGCAGAGGCTTGGTTTTCATGGTCAACATCTGCTTAAGAACTCCATGACCTAGGGTATCTGGTAACTTTGGGGGCAAACTATTTCACACCTGAGATCGAGGCTATTTCCAAGACAACACATGTCATAACAGAAAAATCGTATGTTGGTGTTCTCAAACATAGTGGTTTTTTTTTTTTTTATTTTGCTGTTCATATAATGACTCAAGGCATACCTAAATTTTTGAGTATCAATTTTTTATGTCACCTGCAACATCTGTATTTCAGTTCAAGCTTCTAGAGCTTTGGATGGCCACCATGAATGTCTATATATAGGGAGTGGAGAGTATGGGAAAGCTTTAATTCCTTTTACTGTTGCTTCTAAAAATGATTGCACTTGTTTAACTGAAAAGATCTCTAAACAGTGCTTCTCTTCCCTTTTAATGCACTGGATTGCACCAAGTACAAAGTTTTTAGGCATTTCTTCTGAAAAGCACCTCCCAGGGAGCTCTGGTTTTTATTAGCAAGCTGCTCACTGCTTTAGAGACTGCTCTGATGATGTTGTTCAGATCAACTTTGCCTTGTTTCACTGCAGCATTTTTGTGAAAAGAGTTAAAAGGAACAGGCACATAAAAAGCAAGGAATTTTCCATCCCTCCAAAGCTGGCAGTGACCCCGCTGTCATCCGGCATGCTCCAAGGGCTGAGAGGAGCCACCATCCCCACTCTATCACTAGACTCTTGTAAACAGAAGAGGCCTGAGGCTGATGCTATTTTAAGAGTTTAAGAGAAATACAACATTTCTCACTTTATGAAAGCGTGATTTGATATGTCTGACCAGAGCTTGAGTATACACAGGGCTACTTTCTTTTCTTTTTCAGCTATGAACTGAGGGTAATAATCTGGAATACAGAGGATGTAATTCTAGAAGATGAAAATATCTTCACGGGACAAAAATCAAGTGATATCTATGTAAAAGGGTAAGTTCTTCAGGACTTGTCTTCGAAAGAACATGCGGTATTTCATTCAAAAATCAGATGAAAAAATTATGTTGTGAGAATATCTGATAAGCTATTTCTGTGACCTTGGCACTTTGCTCTAAATGCCTACCCAAATTACTCACCTATATTGGATACCGCTTCTTTTTTTTTTTTTTTCCCTCTTAAAATCAAGTAACTGTAAAATGACACTAGTCGTTACTTCCCGCTCAGGCAGAGATGGCACAAGAAGAGAACCAAGCCCACAGTTTAGCAAACAGGGATCAAACACTTGCAGAACTTGATCTGTAAGAGCTTACACAGATGCTGAGAGGTTTGACATAATCAGGGAAAAGGTAATTATGACCATACTGGAAACAAGAAAGCAGGTGTTTGCCAGACTATTTCTATTGGAAATATTTTCTAACCTCATGAGGGGAGCATGTGTAGGTGAAAGACCATGGTCATGCTGGGGAGAATATCATGTGGGCACTTTCTGCTCTCCATCTCCTTCCCGCTGCAGACAAAACTTCTGTCACAGCTTCAGAGATGTTACTGGGATAATCAGTAAACCATATCACATAAATAAAATTAAAAGAGAGAGAGTGAAAGGGAAGCTTGACACTCAAACCAGCTCTTTTCTGAGATTGTAGCAGGTTACTTCTTAAAATTACTTGCCTGTTTTGGAGTACTGCTTTTCACCTCCTGCTTCTGAGCAGGATTTGAATACAAGTACCAGAGAGGGGTGGGGGGAAATTATGGCATAATTGGCAGTAGTAAGTATTGGAAATCTCAGGTGCGAGACTGGTCTTAGATTTCTTGCTGTGTTTCCACTGCTAGAGAGTGAGATTAATACGCCGATATTAATTGTGTCATTGTGGAGTCCTGGAAAAATCTGAATTTGTAGAGAGCTAGGCATATGGAAAAATGAATTTCCCTAAAAAGCTGTTGCAGTATTGCCAATGACCAAATGCAAAGAGCTGGAGGAGGGAGCACTGGGACTGACGGAGCAGGGAAGGGAGGATGTTTTCCACTTCGCAGGTTCTGAAAATCACATGAACATAGTAAGAGATCCAAAGTAAGCATAAGGACAGGGCAGTCTGGTAGCAGCTCTTACTCCTGTGTAGGGTATGTTTACATGCATTTTACCAGGGAAATTTTCTTTACCTCTGACCAAGCTGTGTGGGGCACCATGAGTGGTAGCACTCTTTTGGAGCAGGTGATATTAGCCCAAGTGAAGCATGCACAAACACAACCGTATGGCCCCCAGTGTGCTGCAAGTGCAGTTATTGCACACACTGGCTGAGCAAACCTCCCCTTGCAGTTCCCTGAGAGAAGCTACTCTGAAATCACTGATGTTCATGCAGACATATCCAACTTAGCAATAAACGAACGTGTTCAGAGCAGTGGCAGAGTAGCTCTGAGAGCGCAAAATTGAGGAAATAAATAGGGAGCCACCCTTTGTGTCGAGCTGTGTGATAACATGAGGCCATCACTATCAATGCCAGAGCAGTCTGACAGGGAAAGCCAGGAGTGGATAACTTTTTGCTTCTGTGCCTTAATGACGAAGACAAAAATCTCATTATGTTCAGACACTGCACGTGGCACTGCATCTGTCACCAGGCATGGATTTGCACAGGGGGCAGTGCCATGCTTGGGATTGTTATTGTTTTTCCCAATTCCTTTTTGAAATAATGAGGCTTGCAGGGGAAAAGCCACTCTTTGGATGCAGTGCAAAAATGCTAATCTTGACTCAAGCTGTGATAAATCATCTTCAGAACTAAACCATACCTAGCTGGATCATTACCTCAGTGGAGCTCTTCAGAAGAGAATATTATGTTTAGGAAAGTGTCGTCCTTTTGTAACAAGGCATTGAACATCAGATGTTGTGCACACTGCGGCAGAAATCAAGAGGAAGTCACAAGAAAAAACAGGGAGACTGGTTTATTTATTTATAGCATATTTATACCCCACAAACCACAACTGCAAATTGTTTAGACTCTAATACTGAGCACTTAAATCAGTCTTGGGACATTGACACAGTTTATCAGTGTGACGCAACACGAATACAGGTTGAATACAGGATAAATGAATGATGCTGTCTTTGCCAGTCCCAAACAAGACAGATGTCTTGGCCAATAGTGAGTGGCCAGTTGGTGTTTTGGGGTCTGATCTAAATAAAAATCATGTTCTCACTCTCAAATTTTGATCATCACTGGCCACTGCTGCAGCCTGTGCATGGCTCAGAGGTAGCTGAGATCCTCGAGCCAGGACTGTCACTGTGTGTCGCAGTCCTGAACGGTGTATTACCTCATACTGGTTAGGGAGGGGTTAGTAAATTATCAGGCCTGTAACTGAATAACGACAATCACAACTCCAGCTCCCCCGGTGACAGCAATGTATTCCACTATGTGCTTGCTATAGGTGGATGAAGGGCCTGGAAGAGGACAAGCAGGAGACAGACGTACATTACAACTCCTTGACAGGAGAAGGAAACTTCAACTGGCGCTTTGTGTTCCCATTCTACTATCTCCCAGCAGAGAAACAAATGGTGGTTAGTAAAAGAGAAAACATATTTTCCTTGGAAAAGACAGAGCGCAAAATACCTGCTGAGACTTTGAAAGACTCTCTTCAGATGATTTCTTGGGTAAGTATGCAATGGATCTGTCTGAAATTCCCCCGAGGTCTTGCCAAACCTGTATTTTATAGAAATATGTACAAAGAGGTGTTTGAGACCTAACTTTTGCTTGTCTTTCTCTGAAGTACCACATTGCAAACTTACACATTTCTTGGAGAAGGAATATTTAGGAACTCAGACGAGACGATGCCAGGGCAATACAGATGAATGGCTTACGGTACAGAGAGATCCCCGCCTATGAAGCTCGGGCCCAAGCTGCTGCATTGCTCCATGTATCTTACCTGGAAGCTGCGTTTGAATGCGTTCCTATCTGTCTGGTTTCTGAGTGTTGTCACGTTACTTCTCCCTCCAGGCACTCTTGAATTGAACCTGAATGGGTTCCCTCGAGCAGCGAAGACAGCCAAGAGCTGTGACCTAGGCATGGTTGTGGCAGGAAGTGAAGAAAACAAGATCTCCATATTTCAGCAGAAGCGTGTCAGAGGCTGGTGGCCTTTCATCAAGGCTGGGGAGCTCACGGTAGGCAGCTCACTACAGATGAACAGCTTTTCTCTGGGGCTGATATGCTCTGCTGAGATCCTGAGACAGACAGGTGCTAATTTTGAAGAACAACCACCGCTGGCAATGCATAGGACTCCTCCAAATGCTTCAGTGGTCCCCCATAGATTTGGTTCAGATAATCCCAGGCAACCAGACACTTTGTACTTTTTCTTTGCTTTCTTCCACTGTTCATCTTCCAGCACACTGGATGGGTAGAGTGGAAAATCAGGTGTTTCCAGCCAACTTTATGTCAGCTGAGGAAATCCTGGGAGGAATCTCACCTGCTTATTTATTTCTTTTCTATTTATTTCTCACTTCAACCAGGGTGAAGGAACTAGTGACACATCTCAAGTAGAAAGAGCACAGTCCCCTCTTCCTGTTGAAGTGTGCTCACTAAGCCAATATACAATTGGTACAAAGGAATGCAAAGGACAATGACAGCTTCCCCCAAACTCTACAAGACTTGTTATGTTAGAAGTATCATCCTAAGAAGAACATAAAAGCTGCCACACAAATTTTCATTTGCCTGAAGCCTCTAGCAGGGTGTAAATCTCACTCAGTGCATACCTAGCCATTTATCTCAGTTTTCTGCTGCAGCTTCTCTTCATAATGTTGTAGTGCTTTCTGTGTATAATCTGGAGCTATACTGAAATTCTCAGTGTTTAACACAACTTCTCCATTTTCCCTGTCTTTAAGGCTCCTTTGTAGTGTTACAACAGTATAGGGACCCTCAGTGTAAATGAAAGACAGCTCTGCTCCTCTGTTTCCCAGGTGGAGTGCATGTATCTAGACACCCCAATAGTTAACTCTGCACATGGTCTTTGGGGCATGTCTACATGAAACAGAGCATGAAGCAGAGTAAGCTAGTGAAGGAAAACCCGAGCTGATGTGCTCACATGGCCACAGAGCACTTTGGGAGCTTGGATCTGACCCTGGGCATCCCTGCAGCCCTGTTCTGGGATTAGTGTGGTTGGAGTCCTTTTAGGTCCATCCAGATCCCTGTGAGGACACAGACCAAGAGCTATAAGCTACCTTCCTGTAGTATAGCCCTCTACAATTCACCTGTTTTGGCCCTTTTTTAGGGGATCTCCGTCCCCCTCTAGACTTCTATTGACTCTCCAAGGGTTTTCCTAAACCTCACCCTTCCTTCATACTTCTGTCCCTTCCAGCAAGAAGAATGCTTTAATAAAAAGTGTCATCTACAAGTTCATTGCCTTCTTTTGATTGCAGGTGACTGTGTACTTTCCATGGATTTAGTGGATGGACTCCACTTGCAAATCCCTGCTTTACCTCCATTTTCTCGACTCTCAGACAATTGATTCTCTTTGTCCCAGTTCACTTTCATCCCTTGATCCCCTTGTCTTCCACATGATCCCTTTTGTCTGCATCCTTCTTTCAGCCCAGTTCTGTGCTGAATCCCAACCACTGGCCATAGATTAACACTTTAGTTTTTGATATCCACAAAGGTATGGGGTAGGAAAATAAGAAATACATAAAAAGCCATTTGTCTGTTTTTCATCCATCACAGATTTTATGAAGCTGATTTGATTAACCCACTCTTAATTGTTACTGGAATCTTTAAAATTCTGAAAATGCCTTTTTTTTTTCCTTTGGCCTAATTAAATCTATAATGGAGATAGTACTGAAGAATGTACCTGGATGAACAGGGAAAAGAGAGAACATCTCTGTAACATAAGACAGACAGAATTACCAACAGATTTGTTGCTGTGAGTACACGGGAAAAAGAAATATTTAACCCATATTTAGGAAACTCTAACTTCTATAGCAGAAGTTACAGTTGATACTAAGAGTCAAATAACTCAGATTATATATTTCTACTGCAAGGTGTAGCAGACATGATCTTTTATAAGTGCTAATATTTTACTGGTCACTCAACAAGCTTTAATGGTTTCATTATTTCATTATTTCATTTCACAATGAAAACAAGCAGTAAACCAGCAGTTATACTCCATCATGACTTTTCTGAATTCTAGAAATTATCAGTAAGTTGGTGCTGAACAAAGCTGTCCTTTCGTCACAGCTCTGAGTATCATCTTCTGGCCATCCATGAAGAAAATGGACTCTGAATCCACCCACCAGACCCCTATTCTTTTAGCCTGAACAGAGCTCTAGGACTACATGACATTTTCTGCACACAGATCTCATTTCTAGCCATCTCCCTTTAGCAGGCTGAGACCCCACAGCTCAACTGCTCCAGCACTTGTGACTGGCTGAATTTCCCCCCACTGGTGGACTGCACCTTGTCCAAACCAGCAGCACAGCTTCCAGCTTGGCTGTTCAGCTCTGCCAGGACGTGTGCTAGATAGAAGACAGGTCTGCTCAGATGAATTATGTTGTAATTTAGGAAACAGAAAAGATATTTATGGGTCTGGAAGAAAACATACTACCTCTCTTTCCTAATGGTCCTTGAGCCAAGGATGTCAAGAATTTGGTGCTTGGGTTTTCCTTTGTGCTTTGTCTTTATCTGCAAAGACTTTACCTTATTTTCTTTAATCAAATTCCTTCACCCTCAGCTGGTTTCATAATTTCTCCACAAGCTGAATCCTGCTGTGATTTAATTATAATAACCCATGATTGGATGCTTATGTATCCTCTCTCTGATCCAGGGCAAAGTGGAAGCTGAGTTTCACTTAGTCACAGCAGAAGAAGCTGAGAAGAATCCCGTAGGCAAAGCTCGAAAGGAGCCTGAGCCCTTGGAAAAACCCAAGTGAGTAGGAGCATATTCATTAAACAAGCTGGGACAGGGGTGTTCAGCAG
>NW_009212233.1:64641-66737 GCF_000690835.1 Fulmarus glacialis
AGGTCTCCTTGTTCTTCTCCTGACCTTACTCCTCTTTCCTGCTGTAATCTTGAGCAAGCTATTTGGCTCCCGCGGGACAGGGCTGGCTACTCATAGCTGACAGCACCGTTCAGGTTAGCTGAAATGCCTTCCTCTGGAAGCCGAAATAAATCTGCCCATTGTCCTCAACTATGGTTCACACGTGGGTTCATTCCAAGCTGATCTGGCATGTGATAACCTCTTAAACCATCATAACCTAAGCATAGATGGATTATATTTATTATATTAAGAGGATAACTATAAGCCATTAATATTTAAGTGCTTTAAAATGAATGTATGAAATATTTCCTTTGTCCAGTTTTTTTTAATATGACCATTAAGAGACAGAGTCTTAGTATTAAGAAAAAAGAATTTTGGATATTAGGAAAAGTTTCTTTACCAAAAGGGTTACCAAGCACTGGAACAGGCTGCCCGGGGAAGTGGTTGAGTCTTCATCCCTGGAGGTATTTAAAAGACGTGTCGACGTTGCTCTTAGGGACATGGTTTAGTGGTGGACTTGGTAGTGTTAGGTTTACGGTTGGACTCGATGATCTTAAGGGTCTTTTCCAACCTAAATGATTCTGTGATTCTATGATTCTAAGAATTATCTGCACACATTTAAAGGTGTTTTAGTTGCTACATATCCATGGAAAACTCTGCATACATCTAGTTATTTTTGCATAAATTAATCACTTGCAGATAAAGGCACATAAAACATGAAAATCAGGTCATAAAGGAATGACACAACTTCAACAAATCTATCTCTAATTTTTTTTGTACTTCATAATCAAAGAATGAAGATGCTTATTTTTCATCATAAGACTTTTTAATGAGGATATTTTAAGTGGTTTAACAAAGGCAGATGATCTAAAAGGAGCATTTTATCTTTCAGTATTTGTCACATTAATAAAATATTATCAGCTGAGATTTTTGCATTCAGAAAAAATGTACTTCTAATCTATTTTAGCTCAGGTACTTTGTTCTACTAAAGTAATGAGCTAGATTAAAAAAAAAAAAAAGAGAGACAAATTGATATTATATTTCCTGTTACCAAAGCTTCTGAAAATCAGTCGCTAATCATAATGGTAATCATTGCACATTCTGTTTAATTTTGTTCATTTGAGATATATATCTCAGGACAAACATGAAAAAGGAGAAAACAGCATAAATGTGGAATTGCCAATACCCCTACAAAAGGTATAAATTTAGCCTGAAAACTAGAGGTATCATAAACTTATTGAAAATTAGCCTTGGAAAGACTTTAATCAATCATTTCACCCAATATCTTTACCAAAAGGCAGGATGATCTATGCCTGACAGATGTCTGTCTGAAAGATTCCCGTAATGGAAACTAAAGCACTGTCTTACAGAGAAGAGAGGACTGGGATAGCTCTGAAATACGTCTGGTGGGAAGCAATCAGCCTAGGCAGTTTTAAGAGGGAGTGTAGTGTGTAATAGGAAGATTACATGTCCAGAAGGTTGGCAACAGGATGCGCAAAGGCACCCTCTCATTTTCCCCTCATCTTTTCAGGCCCAGCCCATGCACCCCAGGCAGCCTGGGGCTCCAGGGCTCCATGTGTTTTCACCTCAAGGGCATTTTATCCGCAAATGTGCCGTTGGACCAAAAGGTTGTCATTAGCCTGGTGGCCCCTTTTCTGCTGCACAGCCAGCCTGGAGATGTTTTGACCCAGAAGCTACAAAACCAGAGTCTTCTTCCAGATCTTGCACTGAGTAATTAGAGAGGCTTCACATCTAGGTTTTTATGATGAAATACACAGCCAACATATGGCTCAACCCACTTCTACTCTTAATTGAGATGTATGCCTCAATTAAATTTAAATTAGGGTGGGTCTAGTCTCACTTGACATTATCCATCTCAGAGCCATTCAGGCTCCTTTTGTAGCTGCTCATCTACAGGTGGGCGAGTCATCCCATTTACCTAACACACGTATCTTAAGATGGGAGCTGGGGAAAGAGATGATTTGTCCTCCAGAAGGTCCTTCCTCTCCACATACAGACAGCCCACATGACTGACCAGGCTGGGCATCTAAGTTTTAAAGTTAGGCAAAATAAATCCT
>NW_009212234.1:0-1294 GCF_000690835.1 Fulmarus glacialis
GAGAGCCGGGCTGGGGGCTGCAGCCAGGCTGGCGAAACCCCCGTACCGCCCGACTGCCGCGGCGCAGAGACCGAGGCCACCGGGCTGCAACACGGCTACGATCGTTAGTGCTAAATTAAACCCGCTTCGCCAGAGTCCCCCCTTCCCATCCCAAGGGCACGGCCCCGTGGCAATCGGCTCCGTCCAGGCAGCGCCCGGGAGCCGGCAGAGCCTCCAGCGGAGCGAGCAGCTAATCCTGCAGCAGCTGGGCAGGACTCGGCGCATCCTTCTGCCAAACTGGGAGACATCTAGCCTCGGCGCTATTTCCACTGCTGTTCTGGCAACCGTCTTGTATTACTCAGCTCTTTTCACAATTTGCTTTTTCAGCTTTAATTCTAACGCATGGATAACCCATGGCTTCAGGACAGCTATTTTCGCTGTCACTGCTTTGGGAGGTGAGTATTTTCAAACCGTTTACCCATCGAACCTGAACACAACGGCCGCGCAGGCAGCCCTGCCTCCCCTGCCTCTTCCCGCACATCAGGCAGGGCGAGTCGTGTAGCAGAGCCACGCACGCTCCTTGCGGAATTAAGCACCGTGTCTTAAAAAGGAGAAGAGCGATGAGGACGGTTCTCCCTGGATGATGATAGAGAAAAGGGGGAGAAAGAAAAGAAAGCTCCAGTTGACTTTTCCATTGGTCAGATTTAGAAGAATCCATGTTTTCCAGCAGTTACCACCGAGCAACCAAATCCTTCTTTTTTTGCTACAATAAAGCAGAAGATGTGATCAGTATTGGCAGCTCCCGCCTTTTTCACAGCAGTTATGGTCCTGAGGATGCCCTCCCTACGCTTTGCTATAGTTTGGCTTTTTCTGGGGTGGGGGGGGAAAAGCCCTCCCCCGCCCACCCGAGGAGCCCAGCCGCCGCGCCGAGATCCCCACAGAAACAGGTCTGCTCCGTCCCCAGCGCCGCCGAGCGCGAGATAGCTGTTTGAACTCCTCCATTCAAGAAATGTTGTTTGTTTTCATTCCTCTCTATCCCCCCAGCTGTGGGATATAGAGCAGGGATCAGGAAACAATAAAATCTTGGTTACCACACAGAATGCCTCCTTCTTCCTAGCTCCTTTCAAAGCCTGACATTTTTGCTTTCATCCGCCATTTCCACAATTATGGGGCATGTGCTGCCTCCCCTTCCAGCGGGGCCTCATGTGGGGATCCCGTAATTGCGCTCAATATGTACCAGATTGCTCCCCTCCCCGCATCCAGCATCGCCTCCCACCCCGCCGCTCGGCGCTCTCACCGGCAGCGCTTCCCAGGA
>NW_009212234.1:1306-13914 GCF_000690835.1 Fulmarus glacialis
TTCCCTGGCCGACTTGTATTACAAAGCCTAAAAGCAAGTGTTGTCTTTCAAAACTATCCCAGTTTTGTTTTCAGGCTTCCCAGCTGGCACTTTTATCCCACCAGCACCGCTAAGGTGGCTGGAAGGCTGTCCCCCGCGCCTCCCGAGCCCCGGGGGTCCGCGGGGTCGGAGCGACACGTCTCCGTTCTGGGAGCAGCCAGGCCAACCGCCGGAGCCACCGTCCGCGGTGGCGGGCCGGGATTCCTCTGCTCTGCAGGCGTTACTAGGGGACACGTGAAGTGCCTCAGAGCCAACCTCCCTACCGCTAAAAAAACAGCTAGAAAAGTTCACCCAAGCTGAGAAGGCAGATCTGCGCTACCAGAAGTACGAAGGCAATCTGTAACTCCCAGCGTGATTATATCGTGGCAGCAGTGCAATGAGCGTACACCCATTGCTGCCGTCCAGACACGGGAGAGAAGCCACCCCCCTGGAAAACACACAGCTGGTACTGGGAACTCCTGCTCAGGAAGGTTCTGAGCGCAGCCCTCGCGGCTCTGGCTCCACACCGAGCTCCCCGCGAACACGCAGCCTGACCAAAGTATCCCTCGTGATTTGTGGCCACGGACCAGCCCAACCGCTCCAAGGCACTGTGTCACCGCCGAGCAGCAGGAGGGAACAAATCTGGGGGCTACAACCATCAGCGTGTCCTAGCACAAAACTCACCTCTGACATCTTGCTTCCCAAGATCAAGTTCCTTCTCCCTCCATACAAGCAGAACTGCTCTTAAGGAGAGAGAAGTATTGCTGGCGGTGGTTCTCGGGCAGGATACAGGTACTACGATGATGGAAGCCGCCCAATTAAAGAGCTCCTGCGTTAAGAACCAGAACTAATGGGACTCTCAACACATCCAGCTTTTAAAGTCACTGCTGAAACTCTTCCTTGGTAATAAAAGCACGAAGCTAAAAAGGCAGTATATAAACAAGTTTGCACATGCGATTCTAAGCAGGCAAGGGCATGCGACTTGCAAGAAGGTTGGCCACGAACCATAGCTCTGCTAAATGCATGACAGATACTGACAACAAAGAAGTACCTTTGTAATCCTGGGTGAGCTGTGTTCCCTTTTCACAGGCCAGGCAAAAACCTTCTGAAGCTTGCAGCTTCTGGGGGCCACGCTAGACTAAAAGATACACGTCTAGAAGCTTAAACACCGCATCCAAAGGATAAAGGCATTTTGGTTAGCCTGATGTGATAACCATTGCCAAGGACACCACAAAGAAAAAGATAAGGGAAACAAGCATGTGAGAAGCTGAAAAGACGGATTGTCGACTCGTGACCATGAGACGGAGGCGTGAAATCCTCAAGCCAGACCACAGTGTCGTTAGATGATGCTCGGAAAATGAACTACCAAGGAATCTGCCCCAGGCAGCATGCAGTAACAGGCTGCAGGAGGTAAACCTGGTATTTGGGTTTGTTCTCTGAAACAGTTGTCAACACAGGTCAACTAGCGAGGCAGGGTTGTCATTTGTGCCTCTGTAGCGCCGTAAAAGTGAGAAGAAAATGGGTTCTGCTGAAAGACAACCTGCAGGCTGGAGGATACAAGAGGAATTCCTCAGGGATTTGTCTATTTAATATTCTAATTACGTGCACAAAAATAACCGCACTCTAATGAAACTTCCTGATGACATAAAGGTTAGGATGAATCATTAATACAGAGGCAGAGCAGAATATTACACATGAACGGGAGGCTCAGAAGAATAGAAATGGCGTGGGGTACACTCATGCACGACAGAGCAAGGATTTCTGATGCCTGGGCTTGCAGATGCCCACAGGATGGCAACTAGTGACTGGTTACCAGGCAAGTATGGGTTACTGGATACTAATTCCACATAAGTACTAATTACTGGGACAGTGCAGTCACGTAAGTAGCCCCCGGGCACACTCTGGAGGTATTACCATTAATACGTCCTCACCGCTATTGTAACATCCACAACACCGACCAGGCACCCTGCAGAGCAACGCCAGGATCCGGTTAGTCCTGTTCCAGAAAGAGGAATTTGAAATGGAAAAGGAGAAAAAGGGGGGAGACACAAACTCTGTTTTCCAGCTTAGCAAAAGTAAAAATATTATTGCTACCTAAGGACAAGTGTTGTGGAAACTCGGATATAAAAATATAAATAGTTCTTTGGGTATCCAAAAGTCCCAAGAAGAAGCAAAAAAGCCCAGAAATCGTGGTTAACAAGACGGTAGAAACCGATGGCGCCGACACCGCGATCACAGAGAATTCGCGTTTGGCATCTTAAAATCCAACTTTTTCCCGTTTAGGAAAAGTGAAGAATGTAAAGAGAAAAAGATGTGCGTGGGTGGTAGCACACCTTCTTAAATATTTCTCCTTTAGATACATTATTAACCCAGAACTCCAGGATCTTGAATGCAATGGATCCCTGAGATAACTGACACGGACGAAGAGCACTAACGTAATTAAGTATCACAGCAAACGAGGGAGCAGGACGAGCTCTTCTTTAAGCACCTACGCGCAAAGCGCAGAAGTGAAGTTGCGTGGTTTTGGAGGATTTAAAGTTGAGATGGGTCTGCAAGAGTTCCCCTAGGAAGCCTACTAGAGCTTAGGAAGGTTAGAAATCACAGTTTTCTTCTACAAAGTGTACCACACCCGACAGAAGATTACCTGGACTTCAGGGTGGTGAACAAAGATGAAATAATTGATGCTGCGGAAACGCGTCATTGTTCTGCGACCAGATTTTATGACTTGATTACAGCGCAGTATTTCAGTGTTCAGCACATGGTTCTCTGAAGACACTTATTTTTAAAGGCAGCAGGGTGGATAACTTGAACCTAGGAGTCCCTGAAGAGTTGTTTGAAGAGTGTTTTGGTCTACTGATATCCATTTTTAATAAATCTTAAAGTAACAGGGAAATTCCAGATGTTATATTAGCATTTTCCTGGATAATATTAGAAGGGAAAAGCAGGATCATTGGGTAGCTAAGACCAGTTAGCCTAATGTTAAAAACAGGCAAAATAACAGAAAAAGCTGATAGGAGATTATAAGAAGAAAACATTAAAGATTCTCACTGATGATCACTAACAGGACCTTTCAGCTGGCTGCTGCAGCAAGAGAGAAGTGGAGCCAATAAGGACCGAGGGTGCTAATGGCGATGATACTGGAATACCTGAGCAAAACACTTTGAGAGACCACACTGTAAAACAGAGAGTGAGGAGGAGAAGGTGCTCACCAGAGAAAAAGGCAAACAGAGGCATTAGTTAAAGATTTGAAAAGACTAGGAGACATCTACCTTCTCAAGTTATCCAAAAGATGATTAAGAGCTGACTTTATTTAAGTAGGTAGGTATATTCACAGGATGAAAACACAGAATACCAGAGATGCTTAGTCTAGCAAGGAAGGGTAAAATCAAAACCAGCTGAAGCCAGAGTCGTACATCCTGGGATGGAGACAACATGTTTTTCAACAACGTGTGATGCAGCAGTGGGATAACTTGCGATGCAAACCAACAGATCCTTTGTATCGTCATGTTTTCACAATAACATTGGAGATATTTCTGGCTCAACAATTCAATACAGAATGGAATTTTACTGGATTCAAAACCTGAATTAACCAGGTGAAATGTCCTATCACAAAAAAGACATCAGACTAGCTGGTCAAATGGTCGCTCATCTTCTGGAGTCCATGACCTGCTCAGACTAGTTTCCAAGGTGGACATCTGGATTTTTGGGCAAGAAACTCAAGCGACATGAGGGAGCCTGTAAGGGTCCATGCAGCCTGAGAAGAAATCCAAGAGATACCACCACCAACCCTTCCCGAAGGAGCACGGTTACACAGCGTAGCCAGAGAGCCAAGGGTCTTCTGGATGGGGACGTCAGGGACCCCGGTGCACCGAAAAGCTCTGCCCGTCCTCCGCCTCCCCGGGGCTCTGCACAGCTCGGGGCCAGCTCTGGTGGGGGGCAGCCGGGCAGGTGGTCACCCGTCTTGGTGAGCCCGGGCTTGGGGCGGGGAGAGCTCAACACGCAAGCAAACTCTGATCTCACACATTTTCTATGTCACGCATCGCCTGTCGTCCGCCCCTTACAACAGCTGTAGTGCACTAACCTAAGAGCCCCATGAAATCTGTACGTGCAACATAATTTTGACATTTCTGAATATTTGAGAACCTTTGCTATACAAATGTAAATGTCTTCTGAACACAAACGTACTCACTGAAAAGTGAAGTTCCTAGCCTTGGGGACTTTTTTAAACAAAAAAATGTTTCCTACATGTAGACAGCACAAACTCGGAGGAGTGCATAAAAAACAGTGGTAGGGGAACAGTAGGCTTCCCAAGGAACTGAAATGTTTCAGTCACTTAAAAAAGGCTGCTTTGAGGAAAAAACACCCGCTTCATGGAAAAGATAAATGACAAAAGTGCATTAACAGAATATTGTTACTTTCAAAAGAAAAAACAGTTTCTTACAGTAACATGCAATTACTGAAAAATCTGATTTCTCTGAACTTGTAACTCTTGCGTTATCCAATAAAGTTTGAAGGAAGCCATCCAGAAAGGAGACTTCCCAAGTCAAAAAATCTTTTTAGACCCACTAAACACCTACATTTGCTTCATGGTTTGGATAAGACTTTATCTGACCAGTGCTGACAACAGCATGAGATGCTCCATATTTAAGAGCAATACATCTCTCCAGGAAGGCACGTTCCTCTTGACGCATGCAAGGTGCCCAACCACGAGAACGCTGGTCCTCCTGGGCTGTTTGTTAGACTGCACTTATTTCATATATTACTCACTACAGGGTAACGCTATGGTGAGTCAACAAATGCATTTGCCATAGGGGAAGAAGTCCAAAGCTGGGCTCCCAGCCTCCCTGGCACATTGCTCCTGCCCATCCTGGCTGCAGAAGGTGCAAGCCAAGCCCCATGGAAGAGGAGCCAGCAGCGTGCCTTTGCAGCAAAGGGTGTGTTAGCGGTCAGCAGAGCCAGGGAAGGGAGCCGTCCTCCCTGCTCCGCACGCGTGGTTGGAGCAACCTGCTCCAGCTGGACCTGCTCCGGGCAGGAGCTGGACTGGGGACCTCCAGAGATCCCTCCCACCTACAGGAGAATCATCCAGAGGAGATCTTCAGAGCCAGCTCATGAGTGAGGAGGAAGGACCATTAGCAATTTGCAACAGGGATTGCCACTTGCCAGGAGGACGATGTAACTGCTACAAGTCATGGCGTGTGCACGCTCGTAAAGGGACCCAGAGTGGCAATCGGGTGAAGGAGGAGAACAGTAATTCTGGTTCCAAATTGAGCCCTTGAGACTTCACTGACGTCTGCAGTGGAAGAAAGGTATAGAGTCGTCCCAAGGGGAGACTGATGTGGGGTGGTGATGGAAACAATTACTAACTGCGTCTGGGAATTAATCATTAATTAATGATACGGCTTCAGATGCTGAAAGGGGAGAAAACACTGGGTGGATTTACAAGGTCGTTCATCTGTTGTTTAAATCCATGGCTGTCATGTCACAGAGGAAGCGTAAAAGCAACAGAGCACTCAAGGTTTTTGCAGGACCTTAAAAAACGTGGCTCAAGGTTTGAGTTTGTTGGAAAAAAGGAGAGGAAGCCAATGAAGACAGAATGTGGGCGAGGACAGAAAACTCGGGAAAATATTTAAATTCTTCGTGGCTTCCATCATTTCCTGGAACACTCTCCCAATATTTTATGCAGTCCTCAAGGACACTGGAGACTGCGCTGGGGAAGTTCTGCCTTGGTGACGAACGCTGCCAAGGCAGGTGTTGCTGCAGCTAACCTGCTGCCAAAACAGCACAGCAGTGCCGTGCCACGGCAATGGCTGAAACAGGCATGGTTGATCTGGGAATACAGGCTGTAGCCACACACACATGTTCCAGTGTTGGCCCTGAAACAGAGGCACTCGGGCCAGCAGGCGCATGGAGCACATGAAGGCTATGCAATATGCTGCTCGCAGGGCAGGGACGAGGAGCTGCTGGAATGTGAAAAAATAATGCATTATTCACGAGAGAGATGAGCACTCTGCCTGCAACCAGCAGCGTTGACAAACCGCAGGGACTCTCCAGGAGCCGAACTGGGAAGGTTGCTGTGCCTGCCTGGGCTCAGCGGGTCAAGACATGAAATAACGGAACGTGACCCCCCTTTGGCTGGCTGTCCCCAGCTGAATCTGTGAGCAGTCCTCACATCTTACCTTCTGGGGCTTTACGTGAAGCTTTATGCAATGAACACTGCAAGAAGTTAACACAGAGTCTGCAACTGAAGCACAGTCATCAACATCAGGGTCTGGAGATGACTTCTACAGAGTCCACGAACGGCGACTAAGAAAAACCACGTGCCTCTCTGGTGTTCCCAAGAACTGCACGAAGTTTTTGCTTTTTCATCCACTCTTCCTTTGAAAAACTTTTATGTGCCGAAAAACGAGAGAGAGATGAAAACCACTTGTCAATGGACTAAGAACAGAAACTACGCTGAGCGCTGGGGGAGGCAGGGCTTTTCGTGAAGTTTCGCTTAGTGGGGCCGACCTCCTGAGGTCATGCTGAAGGCAACAGTGGGAGGGACAGCATCCTCCAGAAAGTGATTCAGAGCAGGGTGCTGGTTCAGCCTCTCTGACTTGCTCTTGGGAGGACCGCTGACTGCAGAGGGTGTCATGAACACCAGCTTCATCAGCTAAACTTAGCGGCTGGGAATACAGCTCGTGTTCTTTGAGAAGCACTGGCGTGATGCTGCGAGAAATGTGGAAATTCCCAACTTCCGCGGTCTTTGGTGGCTTCAGTGTTTGTGCTGAGCTGTGTCTGAAGTCGGATGCTGAACTTCCTCCGCACCTCCTCACCCCAAGCTTCTCCCAGTCTAAAGACCTAAATCCTCAGAGAGTCGTTTTCAGCTGTGAAAACCGGTATAGATGGGTAAAATATTATTCCCCCCTTCCAGGTAAAACGAATTAGACATGCTCACAGTGCTCTTATCCCTGGGTAATGAGAATACAGTGAGGACCAACCTGTGTTTCTGCAAGACATGGACAGGGAATGGGCTGCGCTGAGACCAAACTACAAATATCACATGAAAGGATAAAGGGCCTAGAAATTGCCAGATGCTGTGCGTCAGTCCTAAGCTCCTTCTCCTGCAACGACTCAGGTGGTTCAACCACCCGGGAACATCCGCAGATACTGCGGGTGATGCTCCTGCGCTCCAGCACAGGGACTCGCTCTGAAGGCACATGAGCAGGACCACAAATTGCTCCATGCCAAGGAGCTCAGCAGGGAGAGGATCCCACAGACTGCCGCGGCGATGGCCGAGGGCACTGAGCTCTCTTCCAGGCTCTTTTTATTCTGTCTTGTTCCTAGAGAAAGATTTGTCCCTTTTCCCCCTACTGCCCGTTTCCTAACACTCCTCCTGAAAGACAAGTGTCAAACGTGGAGCTTACGTGTCACAAAAACATAAGGAAACCTCCCTGGCCACAAAGTCTCTCAGAAAACATTACTTTTATGAAGATAGCGACAATGACAAAAACCGAACCGGCCTAAGACCCCAGGCGTTCGGGTCCTGCGCAGTGCCACGGAAGCCAACACCATCGGTTTCACCCTTCCAGCGAGACACTGCTCGAGCCTCTGCCTTCCCCTTCAAAATGAGGCAAGTTTGCTAAATGGTGGTGATGTCTGTATAGAGCTGATATACACAGCCAAAGCGCTAAAAAGAAAGATTATTAGGAAGATGCATCTTTCACTGACCACAGACTAGCATAATAAATACATCCTTAACAAGGACACAGAAATGCAGATTTTACTCTCAATAAACTTAAATCTAACCCCCGAATAATAAAAAAAACGAGCACAGTTTGATTTCTGTATCTAAACATTGCCTCTGAATAACTGTAAAGTGGTTAAAATAGATTAAAAGATAAGTGAAGTGTTTGATGAGAAGGATACAACACAATAGGGAACAGGGTCTAAGGAAAGCATCTCTCATTGCTAATGTAACACTATGAATTTCTGTAGAAACCGATCAAAGTACACTTTTAAAACCCATTTCAGGAAGGGGTTTACGAAGAAGACTGTGGTTACGAATAATTATTTGTAATTATTTATTTTGAGAAAAACTGCTGTGCTATGATGAACTTTGTAGTTCTTTGGATAAAGATATCTATGCTTCATGCAGAAAATGGAAGGCTTACAGTGCCCTTAACTAGTCATTTCCACGCCCTTTGAAGCCACGGTCTTATAAATTTTCATAGGTAAGGAGCAGCTGGTTACTTAGCAACTTTCACTACTTTTCTGAAGTGTGCTACCTATAAAATTCTCAAGGATTTGTCATCCTTTTTTAACATACTTGGCTCTTCAAAGAAGCAGTAACAAATGCAGATTAGTTGTCTGTAAGGCTTGTCGCGCAAGGATGCTGCAAATATTTTACAAATGAATAACCTCATCCATTTGAGTAATCAAATGATCTGCGTGTGAAGTTACTCCTCGGTGTATGCCTCCACAGGCAGTGGCCTACACAAAGACCAGAAAAGCGTAAGGAGATGACAGGGGAAAGAGCCGGTGAAGCCGCTTAGTCACTGCGCCTCGTCTCTCCTCCTCCTCCCCCCGCCCAGCAGCACCAGCGATGCTCAGAGGCCGGCGAGCGCCGCCGCGCTGGCTGCCCCGCTCGGGGCAGCAGCATCCCCAAACGAAGAAGAGGATGGTTACTTACCTACCGAAAGTGCCACTTTGGGAGGCTGGCTCTCGGGGTGGGTGTTTAGGCACCTCTCGTGCACGAGACGGGAGGAATCTTCTCCTGGCACGGGGCAGATGCCCACCTTAGCTGTGGGCTTAGAAAATGAGCAGTGGGAAGGATGCTCATGGGATTCACGCTGGTTCAACAGCCCCTGTGATGGCAGGACGAGCACCGGCTCCTTTCTTCTGAGCGCGTGGCAGCGTGAATCCCATGAACGTGCTTTCCTGGACCGACAAAAAGTAAACTGGACTTACACCTTTAGTAAAAGGTGAAAGATTGACTAGATCTAAGAGAAATTTGAGGAAGCAGAATCCGCTCTAGATGGACAGGAGAAGCATCAGCTGCTACGTGAATTTGAGATTGCAGAACTGCTCTCCCCAAGTTTGCTGAGACCCAAACCAAGGATCGCACGTTTAGCAAAAGGCAGTAGGTTGCTCCATTGCCTTACAGCTGCTGGAGGCATGTTTTTAAAAGCAAGCTCCTCGTGTCCTGGTGAAGCTCCTTTGATCTTTGGAAGGAGTGGCTCACGAGCTAATTAATAACACACGGACACGGAGTATGACGCATCACGAGAGCCTCTGATGTGATGCTGTGGTCTTTCACTGAGCTGCAAATAGCCACGAAAGGAAGGGAGATAATCTGAAAGGCTTAGTCCTGTCACTGTAAGAGAGCGAGGCCCAAGGAACAGCCCGTACAGCTTCTCTCCTCCCTCTCTGGACTGTGTTTTCTGAAGGAAAACTCCCAGCTTGATCATTTAGCTGATCATACTAAGCACGAAGTCCATGCTGATGTATCACCCCGTGTCCCATGCATGGAACATAGATGGATGGCTGGGTCAAATTTAAGAGTTGGGCTTCTGATTGATAGGAAATTTCTTGCTGATTGAGAGCAGACAAGTCCCTGTAGATTTTGTTCCCTGTGATGATAATATGATCTGTTCCTCATGTTTGCAGGAGCTCACATAGGAAAGTCAGAATTGCGCATACTCTGGCCATATCACTTCTGAGCTGGAGCACAGTAAGAAACAAAGCAAGCATTACCATCCTGGACCTGCGACAGAGGCCCTTTTGGGGTCTTCTTGGGTCAAGCATCAGAAAATAAAGCTCTCTTTCTTCTTTGAAAGAAAAAAACACTGGGAATACAAACTGTTGTTGGCTCCTGTCTACAGCAACAAGCATACGCTGTTTTGTAACAACTTCATGTAAGAAGCATCGCTTGAGAGCAGAAGGATCATGAGAAGCACAGACTGGCACACAAATGGAGACCGGAGGCACAGGCAATGGCTTCTGCCCCTTGGTGTCTGATGCCATGGGCAGAGCAGTGAAGTTCCTTGAATTTCATGCTCCCTCATGCTCAGATGGTTCACAAAAACAGCATCAAATCCACAGAGCTGTCAGCTGAGCAGCATGCACCGTTGCGGATGACACAGACCGATGATCTCTGCTGTATTTTGGGTTTTTCCCTGTGGGCAGAGCAGCAGTTGCCTACGACGCTGCCTCGGCTGCGCTGATGCCGCAGGGTTTGCAGCAGGGAGCGGCGATGGCAGGCAGGCAGCGCGCGGCAGCACACACCGTCCCCCCGATAAACCCCAACTCTGTAAAGGTCTAAGATCTAGACTTCTTCCCTTATTCCCTTTTCTAGGGAAACCCAATGCGTGCAGCCTTGACGTTCTACATCGTCATTCCATGCTGCTCTTGGTTTCAGAAATGTCTCCTGCTGTCTGAGCCAGCTGCCTTGATAGTCCCCTGCGTCCCTCATTAGTACCTCAGTTTTAAGAGGAAGAGAGTCACCCTGCTCCGGCTTAAATAAAAGCTGGGCTTGGCTATCGTGGTCTGGCAGCTTGCATATGGGACGCAGAAGAACTTGGGCCCTTGCAGTCACCAGCCTTTAAAGGTGCCCTTCAGCAAATGGGTTTCCCTGTGGCACTGACACATCCAGGGAGCGAGAACGGGGATGGGATAAGATACACAAATCCTGGCAGACGGGTGCAGCTCCGATCTCCAACCATTTGAACATGGGTGGCTTGAAGGCCAGTACAGCGGCCTGGCCGGACATCATCCACTATTATCCAATCTCTTGAGAGGTTTCACTGATGATGACCAGGGCCACTATCAATACAGTCTCTAAAACTCACAAATTCTTCCAAAAACCTTCAGTCACCTGCTGTTTTTTAGGGTAGTAGAGAGCTGGGAAAGACTTTCCAGGCATCAAGCCTGATTTCCTCTTATCACGTATAACCACATCAAATAATTGTGCTACAAACCTATCGAGAGCTTTGACAATGGCTTCCCTGGAAGGGAGGCTGGACACGATGGAGCTCAGAGCTCCTGCCCGGTTCCTCCTGGTGGCCTTTGGCAAAGGCTACTCCTGTGGTCAAAGGAGATGATGATCCCACGAGGCATCTCCTAATTTCACAGGTGACGTATTGTCTGCGACCGTTCTCGGCAATGAAAGTAAGACTTCGGATCTGAAACCGATGGTGAAGATTCTTGATATCCTTGGTATCAAGATGATGCAGTTCCTGAAATCAGCCAGTATCAGCAGTGGGAGATTCGGGGACCAGAGGTTTCCAGTCTCCTACACCGAGGAAGAGGGATGTATAAAGGGATATCTGAAGATACAGGCTGGGCTGGAGTGAGCCTGACTGTCAGCATGCAGCTCAGCAGGTCAAAGCCAGCTACGGAGGCTGTACATCAATGGATGAGAGAGACTGCAGAAATCTCTGAGAGAAATTACTGGAGCTAAGAATTTGGCAATCTGATCTTGCCAAGAGGGCAGTACTGACCGAGGCTGCCCCGACCGCCCCGACCATGTGGCGACGGGGCGCACCCGACATCTGGGTGGGCAGCAACGTTCAGCAGAGTCCGACCTGCACACGCATGCGTGCCGAGAGCATTCACAATGGCGTCACCCAACTTACAAGATGTAGATCTCCTGGAATTCCGTATTTTATTTAATCTGATGAACTCACTAATGTTGTCAGAAACTGCCAAGATCTGGAGAACTGAGGCTGCTAGAAGGAAACACGTAACGTTTTCAAACGAGTACGGACGATGGGCTTTGACTGTACCACGGTGCACTGCTGCTTTCATTTTTTTCAATCCCAGGAGGCTACTGGAATTCAGATCTTTCTTAAAGCAAGCACCCCGCTCACCTCCACTTTATTTCAACAGAGAAAGGTTCGGAGAAAGGAAAATTAATATTCACGTGAGCAGGGCTTTTCCTAAACTACATCAGTTAAAATACCGAGGTTTTCTATTGCTCTGCTGTTTTAATTCTTTGTGGATTTAAGCACATCTGCTTTAGGCTTGCAAAATTGTAGGGATATTTACAGTAGTCAGACTAAGTCACAAATACAATACAAGCATTTCTCTCTAAACCCAATTTGGATTACATGATGATTTTAGTAGTTAGAACAACTTTCATTTCACTTTGATAAATAAAACCCCCAAGAGGTTTCAGTCTGAAAGCATCATGAAAGGCCAAGTCTACAGCTGGAACAGATATTTCATACACTCAGGCTCTTAGGTAAGACTATTTTGATCTTGCACTATGGATAAATTGATTCCAGGTATGGTTTTTTTCCATTTCTGTAATATTTACACCAGTGTTTGACTATGTGAAGTATTTTGACTTTTTTGATAGCTAGGTTGTAAATACGTGTTGTCGCAGTGCAGTAGCCATCACCGTACAAGAGGAAGCTATCACTATAATGGCTAACATAACATCTGAGTAAGCAAATATTGAACCTCATCATTTCCAAGGTCTTGAATTTACAATATTTCTTTAATACTAAACAGCACTGCATCTGTATTTTCTAGGTTTTTTTATCTTCCTTCTAGCATGCTTCGAATCAGCTGTAACTACAAAAAAAAAAAAAAAAAAAAAAAAAAAA
>NW_009212234.1:13945-21257 GCF_000690835.1 Fulmarus glacialis
AGTAAAGCAAAACACACAGCTCAAAGGTTTTACCCTTTCAGGAGCACCACAAGCGGTCCCATTTGGCCACCAGCTCCACGGCCAGCAGGGAGGACACCCAGCCACCTTCCAGCCAACCTAGAACAAGCTAGAGCAAGCTGTGCAAAGATCTCCCGGCTGCTCGACCTGGGATGCTTTGTAAGGATAACTGCATCAACAGCAATGTGGCAACAGCGAGGTAGACGCCAAAATGCAAATCCTTTCTATAGGTGTTATGCGCTCTTCAAAACCAGGCTCGCTGGCATGCAGCTCACTGGGGTACGTTATTAAATTAGACTTCAGTGACACAAACACTGGTTTGAGATAGCGCATTGTGTTGACAATTATGGGGTTGTGTCTTCTCATAGCTCTTTCATTTGCTCAAAGTCAGAGTGCAAAAGTGTATTTGTGGGCTGGGGAAATAAAGAACAAATTGGAGAGAGGCCAATAACCCAGAAGAAACTACCAACTTCAAAAAGATAAAAGTTTACAGCACAGTTAGTAAAAGAGTGATTTATGCTCAAAGGGATCATTTTGTTGTATCAGACCATACCTAAACCCTTGTGCTGCATATAACATGCTTTAACAAGATGTTTCAGGACTCCCTTTGAAAAAAGACAACTCTTATAAAGAGACGAGGTGGAAAAAGGGATAGCTCCTTACAAAGGAAAGGGCCAAAATGGAGCAATAAAGTCTGCGTAACAGATGATGAAATGAGCCCCAAATTGCTGCCATCTGTTAGCAACCTTTGCCCAGTGAAATGAATTTCATGTGAGGTCAAGAAATCCCAAACTGCCATTTCCTCATTACTATTAATAAGGGCCAGGTGCCATATAAACCAACACTGGATCCAGATGTCCTTCATGTGGCTTTGATTACCCTTCTAGGCTTGGATAATGATAGGAGGGAAAGTATTACAGATGCACACACAGAAACACGTTTAATATTAATTTCTCTGCAATTGAATTACTGGGCATTAACAGCATTATACACCTTCCACCCTACCGAATGTCTGCAGGTCAGCTACGTGGATGGCACTCCTGCAAGGCGTAGAGCAGGCAGTCCTGCAGGATGAAGTTACAGCATCTGCCGCTGCAACATGGGCTTCTGCCATATTTTCCATGGTTGTGTATGAGAAGCAATCCTTTCTACAAGTGACAGCCAAGATACAAGCAACAGCTCTCATTTGAATTTCATCAACATCTTGTTGGATAGTCTTGAATGTCTAAAAAAGTCTTGGTTTTCCCTGTCTCTGAAATGGACACACTCAACTGAATACAGAAAGATGCAAAAATGTATGGTTATGTGGTTTGGATAAGATTAAAATGCCGTGGAAAAGCTAAGCGTATCCAGTATTTATGGCAACAATCAGTTGTATCTGGGTGCTAACCCAGTGCTACAGCACGGTAGAAGGAATTAGCTATTGCAGAGAATTAAGCATTACGCTGGATCGTACCCCGAAGGAGGAGCGTGCATGCACTGTCTGCACTTTGTGAGCTTATTTACATACTAGAGCAGGTCCTTGACCGCCAAGTGAAGAAAAAATTGTTTTAGAAGAGCCAGCACAGCTATGAAATTCAGCAGGGAAGCAATACGTATTTCACATCCTGGACTCTGTAGGATAATCATTTAACCAGTTACAATCCATGCTCGAAGAAAATATGGTAAAATAAATTGTTCCAGAACTCTGTCTTCTAGCTTTCAGTCTTGCCAAACTCATCATCAGCATCACATTTCTTAGGGACTAAACAAACATCAAGTGAAATTATATCTTGCCAAAACAAATGCAAATCCTTGTCGTACATCTCTCCAGTCATCTTAATGATATCTCCACAATGGAAACACAACATCTAGAGGCTCATGAATACCTATCCCAAAATGTGGCAACAAATGCTTTGGTGGAAACATCTATGTGAAATGAAAAATACCACCAACACCCCACAGCGAATTCTCATGAACAAGTGAGAAAGGACAGAAACACCCACGTAGTGGGAGAATATCTTCAACAAAAAAACCCCACTCTGACCTTGCATATGAGATCTTTAATGGTGACCGATGAACTATTCCTACAGGATAAGCCTAAGCACTGAATTCACGGTTCTAAATAATCACTGACTCTGGAGAGACATTGCTTGTCACTCTTCATAACCTTCTTTCTGATCTGTCGTTACACAAACTGTCCTTTTCTCTTACTGCTCCAAAGGGGCACGTACCTTACCATGTCCCCGCCGCAACGCCTTCCCTCACCCACAGGTGCTCACTACCTATTTTCTGCCACGGAGTTCAAACGATTGCCACAGAGAGATCAATCTCAGGAACGGCATCCAGCCTCCTCCAGTCTGGATCGGTATTGCTCGAAGGTCAATGAAGGTGTAGTTACAAGAGCTTCTGGCTTCATCTTTTTTCTACGAATGCTGTTTTTAAGGAGGACAATTTCTGCTCTGATTTGTACCATGGCCCCTCAAAAACGGCATGAACATAATTGCTGGAGCAGTGAATATTGGCACAGGAAAAGGAATGTTTCAAGCTGGCTTTGCTGTCAAAGACAGCTTATTGTAAAGCTGAACCCTGAGCATTTGACAAATATATCTGGGTATGTGAAACATATTACTAAACTGCCAAGAAGCAAAATTTCTCATATAAGTGACTTGTAGAATAAAGCCGTTGTTAGTACACCCCAAACCGACAGCCCATGCCCGGACACCTCTCAGAGACTGTTCTTACTCTGCGGTCTCTGGGGCATCATCTGGACTACAGCTTGTTCATGTCAAAGATGCAGAGACAGCTCAGGTCTGGTGGTGGTTATTAGCTCAAGCACTCTTCCCGTGCACCTCTACATCCAAGGTAAGTTTAGGCTTGAGGACACAACGCTCTTGCGTGCTGACTGCTGCTTTGGCACCACATGGTGACCCCGTTGACGGATGCTGTTGGATTCACTCTGGTTGAGTCCAGCCTGGGCGCCCGGGTGCTGAGCTCCCAGAATTGGGTGCTGTGCAATGGCACTTGCAGTTCTGCAGCGAGCAGCCAAGGTCTAATGGAATTATTAGTCCCAGCAGGTCAGACCCAAACTAAGTCTGAGCAAAGCCATAGTTTCTGCAGCAGTTCCCCCAATCTCCACATTTATTTGCTGGGGCACGTCGTGATGCCTGAGCTGGCTCTGTGCTCCTGTGGCCGTAGCAAAGGACCCCTGAGAACCTGGGCTTCCTGGGGAGCGCAGGAGCACCCCACCAGATCTGCTGGAGTTATCCTGGAGTCAGCAGACGGCTGCTGGACCTGCATTAGGGAGGTTGGCACAGTGGTAGGACGTGAGGCTGCCTCCGCACCACCTCCCCATTGCAAGACCTGGGATCACCTGGTGCCTGGGGCACCCTGGGGTCCACTGCAGAAATAAGGGAGAACTGGCTGTATTTACCTGTCCTGAAGAAACCTACAAACCAGGTGCTACATTATATATTATATACAGCTTCCACACACTTTCCTACATACCACCTCCCTCCAAAGCTGCGCCCCTCGCCCCCGCTCCCCAGGGCAGAGGGTCTCTTGGGATGGGGTGGCCCTACAACTTCTGCAACGACCCAGGAGCCTGCAGGTAGGAACTGCAACCAAAGCGGTGTGTGAAGCAGCCATTCCGGCCAAGTGGAACGCATCTCAACACCTTCCCTTCCACTACACAGCCGGCAGCTCGGCCAAAAACCACGTCCAGGGGTGCACAATGGGCTCTCTCAAAGCAAGGACGCTCCGCTCCCGCAGCCGCTGTGTTTCAGATTTATTAACATCAAAATGGGACATCAGAAGGAGGGGGAGAATATGCTGAATACAGAAATAAGCTCTCGGGGCTCTTGGAGCCCCTCTGAGCACACGTGGCACACGACCAAGTCTTGACTTTCCTTATAACCGCCCACGATAAATCTATAGGAACTGCTGCGAGCGAGTACTGCGCGTCCTGGTGTAAACGCTCTAACAGCGTTTCATTTCTAATCCTCTTTTCACAAATAATGCGCATTAAAACAGACAAGTATGCAAATAAACAGAAACCTCCAGAAGATAAAAATTGAAAAATTTTCATGCTGGGCAGCCTCTGGAGAGAGGATCTGTTTAGAAAATAAACCCAACCCCTTCAGCTGGGTTTGCAGTACATTAGAAGGAATAAGCATATTTTTCCCCCAAGTCAAAAGCAAGTGTAGCCGCAATGCTTTTGCACAGAGCTTTGTTAAAAATGGTAGCGGCTTAAAAGTTGGAACTTGGCACACATGTCTTTCTCAGTGAAGGCAAGACTTGGAAGACAAGAAACTGAACAAACTCCTGCCTGTTTCTAGCTGTGCAATCCAAAACGTGATTAAGTACAGAGGAATGCAATTCAGGGAAGGCATGAATGGAGCGGGACTCTGCAGAAACGGTTCTGCCTCATGGCTGTTACCTCTTCATGGGACAGCGAGAGCACAGGAAAACCCCACAACTTTCTCAACTGCTGTTTTGGAAAATATCTCTGGTTACTACAATCCAGGATGAAAAACATGTAAGTGCTCTCTACTGTTTCAGCTTGTGTTTGACAGCACTTCCTCCCTTGTGCTGTTTGTGTGCCCTCCGAAACGGGACAGAATGACTAGGTCCCCTCGGGACTGACAGCAACAGGCCATCAAGTCCCCGGCCGAGCGTCAGGAGAGGCTCTTGCACCTCTCCGCTGCTCCCCTCTATGCCAAACCACCAGACCCGCCCACTGCGGGCCTGCGTTTATTCGGGAAGGCTCTGGGCCCTCCCCCACCCCCTGGATGCAGCATAAGAAAGACAAGCAGCAATCCACTTTCCTCTGCTGGTGACCGAGCCGTGCTCAATCCTCTTAGCTCTGCCCACCGAGCTTGGCAGAGATGGCAAAAGGCGGCAGGGGAGGGCTGCGTGAGCCGGAGAACCGCGCTCACGCGCCGCTGGTGTGGGGAGAGGGATTTTCCTTCTCTTCAGACAGAACCTGGGTCTTCTGCAGACATCAGCTCCACGCCTCGGTCTACATTTCAGTGCATTCACACCATTGCGATAGGAAGCACCACCACATCATTCAGGGATTTGCCTCTTACCTGACACTCAACCACCCCAGGACAGTGTGATCCATCAGAGCAAACAGACTTCCAAGGAAGCAATCCTGATGCGTATCCATGGCTATTCCCCGCCAAGCCCTCCTCCTTGTATCCCAGAAAGTCATCTGCTAGGGGCAGTGCTGCCAAATGAAGAGCAGGCTAAGGTCTTCTTCACCTCCAATACCTGATGTCAGCACAGACCCAGCCTTCCTTTCCGAAATGCCTACTGACAGATAAACTCCATAGGTACGGAGGTCTGGTTCCCTAGTTAACATCTAAATAGCTCTTTCAGGAGCCTTTCTAGGTTTGATATCCTCCAGGAGGCCCACGAACATGGCTCTTAGTGAGAAGGCACCAACTCAAAGCTTATTCTAAAGCTACGTGTGTCTATATTAGTGAGTTGAACTGTACCCAGGAGTGTTTCTGGCACTGGAACAAGATCATTTACAGTACCTAGGTGTTAGAACGCTCTCTGGCACGGCCGTGACACATTTCAACTAGCACATTCCCCGGCAGTTCCCAGGCACACCGTTCCCAACGCTGCATGCAGCCACCAGGTCTTGGAGGCTAAGCCAATCTGCTAGCACGGAGGCAGGCATCTTCATGCCAGTTGCCCTCAGCGTCAGAAAATTTTTCCATGTGCATTTACTAGCACAAACAGAGCCTGCGTGCTACAATACTTGTCAGCTTAACCGAAGGCATGTAAGGCTGCCAGCGTGGTAGGTAACCAGATTTGGTCCTTTCCTTAAATTTATCCCGAATAGGCAGTTTTGTCTTATTCTATATTATGCTACTTGGGCTGTCCACTCCTACCCTCCGGAAGGTGGTCTTCCCCCTATTTCAGAAAAGTTTTTCAGTTATAAGTGTAAATGAATGTCATTCAAGCAAGTTGGGTCATATTAGCTATATAGCTGGCGGACATGATCCATCAATGCTGAGAGTTTGCTAATCATCCACAGAGACCAAAGGCATACCCTGCAGATGAACGAGGCCATGGGGGTCAGAAGGTAGCTGACTTGCAGTGTTGAGGCATTAGGAGGAATTCTTCATATTTTTGTTAAAATGCACCAGTATGTTGTCCTGGTTCCGGCTGGGACAGAGTTAACTTTCTCCCCAGTAGCTTGGGGGGTGTGCTGCGTTTTGGGTTTGGTATGAAAGGAGCGTTGATGGCCCATTGATGCTTTGGCTGTTGCTGGGTGATGCTCGCACGGGGCGGGGGGAGCACAGCTGGGGTGGTGGACCCAGCTGGCCAATGGGGTATTCTATACTGTGTGACGTCATGCTCAGTATAAAAACCAGGTGTGTGGGGGGGCTCGCCCCCCGTTCGTGACACGCGGTCGGTGGTCGGTGAGCAGTTGCACTGTGCATCGCCTGCTTTGTATATTCTGTTATTGTTGTTGTACTGCCTCTTACTATTACTGTTCTATTTTGTTTTATTTCAATTATTAAACTGTTTTATCTCAACCCGGGGGTTTTCCTCCTTGTGCTCTCCCGATTCTCCCCCCCATCCCACTGGAGGGGGGGGTGAGCGAGCGGCTGGGTGGGGTTAAACCACGACGTATGTGATGGTGGGAGTCACCCAGACGTGCATCAGTGATCCCCTCCAGAGAGGCAGACAGGACCTTTGGCTGATGCAAAAATGGACGCAGACCTGAACAGCACTCTCAGATTCGGATATCAACACCATGAGACTTCTTCAGCTGTTATAGGGCTCTTCAAGGTTAGGAATTCCCCACCTGCAGGTTTCTCCATCTCTTGGGAAGGGACGCAGGTATCATCCTAGCTTGTTGTCTGGGCTCAGCTTTGCTACAGCCATTGGTTAAGGAGGTTCCCCTCATTAAAGGTGTGTGCACTGCTCCCTTGCACTTCTCGAGCTGACTGAAAGGTATCGTCTATATACTCTGATATACTGAATCATCTGAACGATGGGAGGAAAACGGGAACCCCTGACTCCCTCTCCATCGGGTTAAGGAGCAACCCTCCCACGATTCCCATAACTTCATGAGGACTGTTGGGTGAGAGCGTGTCCACTTTTTCTGATTGGTAACATAACCTCAAAATTCATGAGCCCAGTCTGCTCTGCTATGTCATATGGTTCCTACCATCTTCTGAAAGGAGAAGATTTCCATTCCAGTGTTTAAACACTCCCATGTGAGCTCCTCTGCTGTGAAGCCATTTCTGTGCCTGTTTGGCATTAAAGAAGTTCTCTTGTGTTGGAGTATGAG
>NW_009212234.1:21268-37291 GCF_000690835.1 Fulmarus glacialis
ATGAATTGTACTACATGCCAAAGACATCATACATGTGATGTACATCTTTGTGAATTCCTTTAACGTTCTTCTGAATATTGAACAGTACAGCTCCAATGGCTGTTCATTTGACTATAAAACAAAGAGGTTTTAATATTTAGCAGATTATTTAAGCCTCTCACCAGCTGTGACATGAAAATGGTCCTGTTGTAAATTAGGATCTACGCTGGCAAAGATCTTTATTAGCTGGGGGACAACAATCTTAGCAGTAGTAGAGAATTGTGTGGTGGACTATGAATACCATGTGGCTTAATACTCCATTACTGGAAAAATATCCCTACACAATGCACTGTTCCTCAAGGGTGTGACCAGGACTGGCCCCACTGACTCCAAGGGGCAGTCCTGCGAAGGGAAAGACAGTACAGAAACTTTCAAAATCTTGATAGGAGATCAGCTCTGAACAGGGGACACAGAACTTACTGGATTTTCCTGTAGATACCACTATCAGAAATAGTGGCTCTCTCCTGATACAAATTCCTTATGGCTTGCCATGATTTTCTGACCAAGACTGGCCAAGAGACACAGTAGCTTCTAGGCCTTCTGAGGACATTTTTGTGACTGGAGTTTGGTCTCTCAGATGTCACTGTGCTCCCCTAGTCATTTGCTGGAGATGAAAGTCAGTTACTGCAGTTTTCTGTAGGTACTTGGTGGTAACCTCAGCAGCCAAGTAACTTCTCATTAGTCTCCCAGGAGCAACAAAGATCCCTACTCAATGCTTAGATGTGCAATTACTCTGGCTGCAAATACATGAACAGACTGCCCCACCAGGTCAAGTGTCTTGCTGCACTAGGTGGAAAGCTGGCTCATGATGACAGCCAAGCCATTCAAAATGGCCATGCTAACCTGGACACCTTCAGCCCCTGGAATACAATGTACATTGTCTCAGTTAAATGCAAAATGGACGAGATGGCTTTCTGTTCAGGAAGCCTTTTTTGCTTGCCAAGCAACTTGCTTGAACATAGCCAAGAAAGCTATGTTGAGCTAAGCTCTTTGACCCATCTCCGTAAATCTTACTAGCAATATGGAGAAGGCATAACGGGACTTGCAGCCTTAGCAGTGAAGGGAAATCAGAAATTCCTATCGTGGATGCTGATGCTACTGCTCTTGATGTGCTGCCAGTCCTGAAGCAGTGATTGCTATTCTACCTGTTATTTTCCTTAACCCTTCATGTAAATTCATGTTGCCACCACAGAATCAATCCATCTCATCAAGGGTTGAGAGGATCATCACTTCAGATCACTAAGACACTTGGGCTTCTCTGCCACAGGACCCAGATGGTGCTCCACATTTTCCCTCATATGTGGTCCTGCTGTTTCTGGACTAGTCTGTAGACCTTTGTGAGGAACTAACCAGACTAGGCTCTTCTCCTCTAACTTCTTTTTCCTAGCCAGACGCTTGTGGACATGAGGGTAGGGCTGGCTGAGCACACAGTAGACTGGTATCCTTTCCTAGCTACTGTAGGGTTTTATACACATGTAGAGGGAAGACATGACACTAGAGCCGCCAAAACTGGTTCTCAAGGTTCTCAAGGACAAAGGGATGTTTGAAAATATTGTGAAAGTTCTTCAGTTGGCTGTGTTTCTTTAACTGTCACAGACATTCAGCCCTTTACTGAAGTATTTCTGTTATTGGAGTACATGGATGACCATAAAGTCCTGAAGACATTTGGAAGCCAGTGTATGGTCCAATGAGTTCTTCTGGACTTCAAGCTGGAGATATGCCATCACCTCCCTTCCAGAACAGTGCATGACGTGTAGGGTTGTTATCAGCCACATGAAGCCCAGCTGGAGGCCAGGTACCAGTGGTGTGCCTCAAGGTTTGATACTGGAGCCAGTACTGTGTAACATCTTCAGTAATGACCTAGATGATAGGACAGCATGCACCCTCAACAAGTTTGCAGACAACTCAATACTGGGAGGAGTGGTTGACACACCAGATGGTTGTGCTGCCATTCAGAGGGATCTTGAAACACCAGAGAAATGGGCAGATAGGGACCTCACCAAGTTCAAGACAGGGTGCAAAGTCCTGCTCCTGGGAAGGAATAACCCTGTGCATTGAATGCACTCTGGGGGCTGACTGGCTGGAAGGCAGCTTGGCAGAAAAAGACGTTGGGGTCCTGCAGAGAAGTTGAACATGAGCCAGCAATGTACCCTTCCAGCAAAGAAAGTCAACAGCATCCTGGGATGTGCTGGGAAGAGCACTGGCAGCAGGCTGAGGGAGGTGATCCTTCCCCTCAACTCAGCACTGGTGAGACTGCATCTGGAGTGTTGGGTCCAGTTCTGGACAACTCAGTACAAGAAAGATTTGGAGCAAGACTGGAGCAAGTCCAAGGAAGAGCCAAAAAGATGATTAAGGAACCAGTGTACCTGCCACATGAGGAGAGGCTGAAGGACCTGTGACTGTTTAGCTTCAAGAAGAGGAGGCTCAGGGGGATCTTATCAATGCATACAAAGACCTAGGGGAAGAGAGTAAAGAAATAGAGCCAGACCCTTCTCTGTGGTATTCAGTGAAAGGACCAGAGGCAATGGAATGGAGATATTGGCACAAATGGAAATATAGGAAATTATGTTTAAAAATAAAGAAAAAACTTTCTTAAGGAGAGGGTGGTGAAGCACTAGAACCAGTTGCCCATTGAGGTTGTGGAGTCTCCATCTTTGGAGATACGCGAAACCTGATGGGACAAGTTCCTGAGCAGCCTGCTAGTTGACCCTGCTTTGAGCATGCGGGTGGACTAGATGATCTCCAGAGCTGCCTTCCCACCTCAGCTATTCTGTGATTTCTGTGACTGTGTGTTTCTCAGCCAAGTGGAGCATTGTATCCTGGGACTTCCAGCTTTTTCAGGCGGCACCTTTATAGTTAAGAGGTGAGCAATTTCAGGTTACTTCAGTCCAAGCAAATGTAAGGATGTAAAGTTTCAATTCTTACAGATCAGTAATGCGTCCTTTGGTTGGCCAAAATCTGCCTTCTTGAGTTTCAAATCCTTTTTGGCTCATTCACCATTGATTCCAGCAGAATGGGACTGGGCAGGGAAACAATGTGTTGACGTTATTTTAGCAGTCAGTTTTGGTTCTCTTATCCTCCTACTAACAAAGTATTCCAGGGAAAGAAGGAGGTAAAACTGGGCAAATTCTTCCTTTGATCTCATATTTACCCTTTTTCTTTATCCACAATCAAGATGAACATCACAGCACAGGAAAAACAAGCTAATATAATGCTGCATTTCCATGCAGATGATTACTCCTAGCAATGATGCTGGGTAAGAGAATGATATACGATACAGCATTCCACTGGCACAGTTAGAAGTTGGAGGACAGGGACGGTGGTGT
The DNA here is from genome assembly GCF_000690835.1 of Fulmarus glacialis. Lineage (NCBI taxonomy): Eukaryota > Metazoa > Chordata > Aves > Procellariiformes > Procellariidae > Fulmarus > Fulmarus glacialis. The sequence goes on from NW_009212234.1 coordinate 24,634, forward strand.
CTCGGTTGTTTTCCTTCCTTCAGGAAATTCCTTGAAGAACGCTGCCACATGCTGCAATCTGGTCCCTTCACTAAGCCAAGGAATTTCTGCAAGATGCCTTAGCAAAACCAGGGATATATCTTCACTGGCAGCATCAACTAAGATGAACTGGGCTCCAACAAAAGATGCACACTTACCACCACCTTCTTTTTAAGTTGATGACAGAACTTCAATAAAAGGCCATCCAGGAGTCACCAAAAGCCAATCTCAGCACATGTAGCACTGAAGCGTTTTCAGCAATAGAAGTTACCCAGAAATATGTATTTCCTTACAAAAAAGAAGTCACCAGAATTTCCAATTCATGTATCCAATATCCAGTTCGGGTATCTGATAAACAACATGTAAAAAACCCCCAACAACGGGAAACACAGGATTAATCATCATTAAAGCTTTGTGTATAAAGAAAACCATGTTCGAAAATGCTGAAAATTTGTTCTGCTGGAGAGAAGACATTGAACATCTGGCTATTTCCGAGAAAAGCAAAAGGGCTCCCTCTGGAGTGGATTCCGAAATTAACACAGGATTCAGATTTTAATAGGCGGGCAGAGAAAAGGAAAATCAGTAACAAAGCAAATGCATTCTTGTCTCTTGTTAGTTTACTCATCCTGTTTACAATGAGCATACTGGGACTAATTCAAGGAGACTATATCATGACTGAATGATATGGATCCATGCCCAGAATATTAAGTCATTAATTAGTTTTCATGCATGGACTTGTATGTGGCAAGGAGGCAAATTAAAGGATTCCTGAAGAGACAAGAAAGCTTTCTTAGCATGTAAAATACTCCAAAGAATCTCCAACAAAATAAATTATGAAGCCAGCTGAGAATCCACATTTTCAACCCTGGATGGTCATGCACAATTCTATAAAAACCTAATGAATACAGCCACCAGTTGTGTACCCTTGGCAATAAACTTAATTTGAAAGGGAGAGAGGAATAACTTTAAGGACATATACAAAAACATGCTCTACTGGAAACTGATGAAGGCTGCTTTCAAATTTACAAGTGAGAAAGACCCCGCATTCCCATGGTTTATTTGCATACCAGCCAATTAACAGAAAATTGTTTTCATGCAGAAAGAAAAAAGAGTTAGATCACCTACAAAGTGAAGTCAACTTACTGCCTGCTTTTGCTCTTCTTCCTATAAACGTTGGCAAAAGACAAAGGTGAAGAGAGAAACAGGATAGATTAATTATCATATGAAAAGGAAACACACACGCACACAAAATATACAACAGACCCAATGGAAGAACAGAACATGGCAAATTGTAGAAACATCTGCAGACACGAAAGGAAAGAAGGACATTAGACACAACAGCCGCGGTGGGAAAGCAAAGGCGTCATTTGTTTCATTCTCAAAAGACGACTCTTGTCTAAAATGGCCTTCAGTGTTGGCAAAAGTCGAATACGTGGGATGGATGTCACAGTATGGATATCTTGGATATGGGACAGGATATCCAATGGATATCTTTTCTTTTATGTAGAACCTTTACTGGCTTCTCTTCCTACCCCAGACTCAGAAATGCCTCCCTAGCTGTCCTCAAGGCAAGAAACGTCAGGCTACCATCCTCTAAAGTCTGGAAATACCATCTGGAGTGTGCAATCGCCGCACGGCGTTTGGTTCCCTGTGCACAAATTTGCCATCACAGAGACCCAAACCATCATAACCTGAGAGGCAAAATACCACCTTCTTGGTCAGAGAGTGCCCGTGACCAGCGGGGCTGCAGGGACCTCTGCAGATGGGATTCAAAAGGGCAAATTAACGAGCGGCGGGCAACTGGGTCTGGAATGTGCGGGGAGAAACTGGAAGGCAAAAGCACCAAAGATGCGGAGTAAGGACAAAGATGCAGAGAAAACAATTCCTTTGTTGCAATGCAACGTTTGTCAGTACGGCTCACTACTAATTTGGAAGACCAAAAAAGGTGAAATATGGATGAATTTATCCTCTTTCGAAGCAGGGAATCGTACACTGTGATCCTGCTGGGGCAGTGGGGTCACATTCTGACTAAAACTATATGAGCATTCCTGGGAATGAGCAAAATATCACATGGTCGAGAGTTTCTTTCATAATTCAAAAGTTTTCATAGATTTTGTCCTCAAATATATAACAAGCATTATGAGTCCTGCCGGCTGTTCTGTCTGCGGGCTCGGTGTGGGGAGGAGCATGGCAGTTGTGGTGCGGGCAGCAACACTGCGTTAAAAGAAAGGCTGGCAGCATGTTTGTGATGACTCTCATGTACGCAGAAACAGCAGTGGCAGCTTCCTCAGGGTAACAGTGTGTGTTCCCTCCAACGGTGGCTTTGCACGGACTGCCGGTGCAGAGGGCAGCAGGACCACCGGTAAGCATGTCTCCCCAGAAAGTCAGGTCATGGAATTAATAATTCATGGAATAAAAGCTCCTTCTGGCCTTGAAATCCATGAACTCATTTATCCACCTTCCCTCGTTTATTTCCCATCTGAGCAGGATTAACCTGAACCTGTCCCTTAATTTAGAGCAGCTTCTTCTCACTGACCACTGTAGGAAAGATGTTTTCCTAACTGTGCACTGAGGGCACTGCAGAGATATCTGGGAACAACCGCAGAGAATTCCACATTTCTGAGCAGATACTTTCGTTTTTTTCTCCCAAGACTTGGTGTTCTTTCAGGTGTGTATTTATTTCGGCGCTGATGTAGCAGATGTAGGGTACGGCTCCACTGAACCACGGCTCAACATCGGCTGCAGAGGCCAGTGCTGCTCTCCCCACGCTCCCACACGTCCCCAGTTCCTCCTACCGGCACTGGGATTCGCAGGACCAGATGGTAAGCCAGGTCAGGGAAAAGATCTTAAATGATCTCCGCTCTACAAAAAAAGTTGTTAGTTTGAAAAATGAGGCTTCAGCATTAAGTACAGATGTGAAAAAAATCTCAGGAGGTGTGGAGCTTTGCTAGAAGGACCGAGCAGTCATTAGATAAATCACCAAATCGGCTAGTGAGGAAATTACCATTGAGGAAATGGAAAAAGTGAAATGGGATACGTCTGCTGAATATCCGCGTAGCCGAAAGCAAAAGCCCTGCAAGAAGGCAGACCATCATCACTGCCGACTACTTATTAGAAGAGTGCCAGCTCATGGCGCTAGGTGTGTTACGGAAGACTTCAGGAAAAAAGGGAAAGCTAAGCCAACGGCCTGGGTGAGGAAAAGAAGATAAAAAACGTTGGAAGAAAGCCGCTGGCGGCAGCACTGGCGGGTGACTGCCCACCGGTCAGCCCAGGCGAGCGTGCGAGGGGCTTGATCTGCTGAACTGGAGCGGCTGGAGCGGCCAGGAGGACGTGGGATTAGCAGCCAACGGGAGCCCTGCGGTGGCCACTGCAGCAGCCCTGCAGGACGGAGGCTACAGACGTTGTGCAAGGGCCCGTTCTCTGGCATGATCTGCACATGTCCATGCTGTTAAAATCCCTTATCACCCCCATCGGGGTGGCCTTATCCAAACTGCCCCCCGGGAATGGGTGCGGGCACCTGGTAACCTCTGGGTGGTGGTTGGAGATGGTTTGGGAAAGCGCTGGTAGCTCTGATCCTACGGCATGTCAGCGACCAGTCCTCCGGCAGCGCCGGCGGGTGGGTGCTGTCCAAGGAACGCTGTCTGGCACTAGCGAGCTCAGCCGGACAGGCACAGCCGGGTCGCACAAGCGCGTGGGACGACAGCAGAAGGTACCAGTGCAGCACCTGGTGAAGAGCTGAACCCAGAACTTCTCCTTCGGGGAAAACCACCAACAAACTCCTGTTACTGAAACCTGCTAACGGGACTGTCGACACACGTCGGCCACGAGGTGTGGAAGGACACTCGCTGCAAAAACCAGCCTTAACTCTTAATTGCAACGGCATGGATAGGTCACTGTGCGGGCTAATAAACATCAGAGCAGGACACTAAGCACCTCTGCGCTAGCAACCAAAATAGTCGAGGGCCTTTCTCTGCTCAGAGGCCAACTATCACAGCATGGCTCGCCATGGGAAAAGCGGATGAACCTCCGGAGAACAACTAAGTCCTTCCAAACACAGGCTTTCCTCTCTCTCCTTTTTTACAGAGGGAGCTGAGGTACCAAACTTTCAGATAACCGAAGTTAGGTAAGCCGAATCCAGCTCTAAATGGTGAAATGAAGGCAGCATTAAAAATGTAAAAAATACTGCATAAGAAAATGGAAAAAACCATAAAAGCTTAACAGCTGATGTAAATTATAAATGAAAATTTTTGAAGTGCACCAAATGATGAGAGAAGCTAAAACCTTGCGGGAAAAATTCGTGTCCGGCAGGGCTAAAACCACCAAAAAGGAGACTTTGAAATGAACACAAATATCAGAACCAAAACAAAGCCTTGAGGGGGTGTATACTGCTTCTTGATAGTCACGGTAAAACTCTTAACATGGGAAGAGGAATTAGTATTTCTGTTCTGTGTTTGACTAAGAGTACTTTCCCCTTGTAGTTTCTATCAGCAAACAGTGAAGTGCTTTCCACTAATAATGAGAAAAGGTGTTAAAAAGTATCTACTAGAAAGAATATTTTTAGATCAGCAGGCCTGGGTAGCTTGCAGCTGGGATTCTTAAAATAATTACATGAGGAGTTATCTGGTCCAGTGAAGGCAATTTTTCATAGATCTCAGAATACCCAGGACTGGAATGTGCTGTGTTGCACTGATACTCAAAACGGGAGGCAAGACAACTTAAATAAGCATAAACATCCTACCCTGTCATTAATTTATTCAAAGTAACAGAAATGCTCATACAAGACTCAACTAATAAGTAATATACGAAGCATTATAACTTCATGGAAAAGAGGTCTTGCCAAACAAATCTGATTTTGTTATTTGAATGTATTACAAGTTTGGCTTCTAAAGGAACTGCACAGATGTAATATATTTTCATATCTGCAGTTCCTTCAGAGGCCAAACTTGTAATACATTGTCATTAACCAGCTAGCACTATACAAAATAAATAAAACACTTTACACGGAGTAAGATCTGGATAACTGACAGCTTTCAAAAAGCACTCACCGGTGCAGAAAGGCACAAAAAGGAAAACAGCGATGAAGAGTAATGAAACTCCTCCTGTAACTCTCTGCATTATGTTGCTAAAATTCAGAGAATTCAACATACAGTTTGTTTTTTCCCAATCTAATAAATGATATTAAAAATCTGGAGAAGGCAAAGAAATCAACCATAAAAAATACTGAAGTACAGTATTGTGAGAAGCTCAGAGAAGCTCTACCTGTTTAATTGATTTGAAAAAGAAGACGGAGAAGTGCCTTCACTGAGATGAGTAAGTATCTGCGTAGGAAAAAACCAGGGGTGCTAAAGTACTCCTTAATTTAATGGAGGGAGAACCACATGTACCAAAGCCAATGGGTGTAAACTGAAGCTAAATACATTAAAACTGAAAACGAGGCATACATTTTTAACTGTGCAAGCAAATTTGCATTGGCAGTGAATTTTCCATTTTTTATTTCTTCTGTTCAAGAACAGATGTCTTTCTGGAAGACGCTTTAATCAAAGAGAAGCTGCCAGGCTCCATAAAAGCTAAGAAGGGGAAATGCAAAGACCCGTATTATGCAACATGTAGAACCAAATAATGACAACAATCACAGGCTCAAAGGATAATTCAGGTTGGAAGGGACCTCAGGCGGTCTCACGTCCAGCCGCCTCCTCAGAACAGAGTCAAGTTAATCTCAGACAGGTTGCCTAGAGCCCTATCCAGTTGGGTCTTGAAAACCTCCAAGGATGGAGACAGCACAACCCCTCTGGGCCCCCGCTCCACTGCTTGAGCGTCCTCCTGGGGAAGAAGTTTCTCCTTATAGCCAGTCCGATTTGCTCTTACAGTTTTTAAACAATTTTGGGAATTGGGGGAGTTAATTAAAAGATACTAGATTTATAAATGAGAAGTCTAGTAAGAGCCAGCTTCTAAACTAACCTTCTGTATAACACAGCCTACAAGATGTCATGAAAGTTTCTGTCAAGCTCATAATTGAACTGCATGATTCACCTTAATGAATGGGTCCTAAAAACATCAGTTTATCAAATGTGAGCCAGTTACGGTTCCCTCCCCTCTTCTGCAATCCTCTCTCCTCCCACCCGCGTCTCCCAGTTCCAGCACCTGCCCTCGTGCTCGTGCTCTCCTCCCTCCGCAATACCCTGCAGTCCCCCCGTGCTCCCCGCCTCGGTGTGTTAGTGACCCCGATATCCTCTGCTGCTCCGCACAACGCCACGTTCACGTCTCCAGCCAGTCGCGCAAGAGGGAACACACACTGTTTGGGGGTTGGGAGACGAGAGCGTGATGGCCCAGCAGGCAGGAGGGGCACCTTGCCCAGCGGCGGGCCAAGCTCTGCAGGTTGCACGTCGTGCGGGTTCGGAGCAGTGCACCTGAGGAAGACAGTCCCCCCGGCCTTCAAGGCCTTCGGGGTGGAAGAGCAGAACATCAGGCCAGCCGACAGAACAGCCGTTCACCCTAAGGAGATGGTAGCTTCTACATCAGGTTGTGTTTGGGAGAATTAATTTGTGAAGGCTTACGGGTGCTTTGAAAATGATAGGGTCTACAGAAAACTCACATCAGAGCTTGTCACCGTGTTAAAGCAGATGTCCCAGCTGATTTTGTTATAAAGAGGCTCCTCAAATGTGTGCAAGAAAAATGCTCAGACTGTGGTCGTCTGAACCACGAAGAATCAAACTGTTTCTGATGCAACAACTTTTTATACTTTCCTAAATCTGTGATTCGGTTTTGGGTGCCCATTTTCAGAGATATCACACGTCAACTTAGAAAGATTGAGGGTCTGAAGAAATCAAGGCGAATGTAGCAAGTGATTGTCTTCAAATTTTTAGAAGACAGACATTAACAGGCTGAACAGGAAAAAAATAACAGTGTGCAGAACCACTGACTTAAAAAAAAAAATTTCTTCCCAAATATTAATACTAACTATGTGCTCATCTGCACAGGGAAACGAAATAAAACAGGCACCTCTGAAGAGTATTTGATCATAGCCTCTTGTATACACACTCCTGTTCCAGAATGCAAGCCTAATCTGAAGAGGGACTGCACTTTTGGTTTACAGACGATGTGAATTCATTGTCACTCGCAAGCGCAGACAAGCTCTAAATTTTTCTGGAACTCTCAAGATGCGCCTATAGCTAATCTATAATCCCCTGCGCTGCTCCTGTCAGTGTCATTGCTGCGATCTCTCTCCCACTTCTTCCACTGCCTCTAGTATCTTTGTTGCACCTTGTCTCAGATCAAAACCTCTTTGAGTAAGGACAATGTTTTGCCATTCACTTTACAGAGAGGCTCTCGTCCAAAGTAAGGAACAGAAAGAATAAACGCATAATAGTATTTCAGACTATAGTCATCAACTATGAGCTCAACTCTATAAAAAATAATAAAGGACCCTCATCCAACACATATTATAGATCAGAGCCACCACCATCATACTCTGAAGCAAAAGAACTCCACAGACATAGCGGGGTTAGTGTCACATTACCCGTGAAACACAGCGCCATGCCCTGGGGAGTTGTTTTGCAGGAACTACAGCTTCCAGTTTATTTTCCAGTTAAAGTTGGAAGAACTGAATTGGTACCCAGAACAGCATGCAGTTGATGACCAAATCTAATACTTCTTTAAAGCTTCCCAAATCTTTCGAGTTCTTGATTTTTTAACCAAAGCAGCAGCATATGAACCCAAAAACCCATTAACTATCTGCAGCAACACACAGACCCAGTACGGAAATGACTTTTTGCAAATTCCTTCTATTCCTCATGAAGTATTTATAATGGTACGACAGCGAAGCAGGAAGCTCAGAGCAGCAACAGTGAATTCCAGACCTGGGGAAGAGAAGGATGCACTGCATTTCTGACAGGAGATGGCTTACTTTGAGCAGTTTCATCAGCCCTTCCAGCTGCACCATCAGTTCTCTTCTGCTTTCTTGAAGTGCAGACATTCTCTGCTCCAATTCATCCTTTCTCTGTCTGTTCAAGTTACATGAAAGAAAGACTCAGAAAATAAACTTTGGGTATTTCAAAATTACTTCAGCAAATTCACCCATATAACTGTGTCTTTGGTTTTCATCACTCCCCCCTGCTTCCAATTTAAAAACACAGAGCAAAGCACAGTACAATGACCATGAAACCTATATATAACAATCAGGCTTTTCACTTAAAATCCAGAAATCTGCACTCAGCACCTTGGTAGTAGGAAGCCCTTTTCAAGAGCACCGCATTTTGAGAAAAAAAGTCTGCTTTTTTCTTCCTTTTAAGAACTCTCTTAACGTCAGACCCAGGCGTCCTGCAGAGCTTTCAGACAAGCAAGAATGAACTATGGGAGGAAAGACAGAGAAAAAAAAAAGAGGAGAAAAGGCTGCAGATGTTTGGAAAGGAAAAGCTATCACCTGTCTGGACGGAGACTCGGCAGAGCTATTTCTGTCCACCAATGTGATGTATAATCTTGGACATATTTGCTGTACCAGAACCCAGGTAACAAGAAAAGGAGATAAGAAGTGACCTTCCCTTTCCTTGGCATCAGAAACCCACCGTATTTCTACAGATGCCTATCTGTGAGGTATTTAAGGAAATATGACAGTTTCGTTTTATTTTATATTTAAAAAAATAAAGAAGTGACTAATATAAGGAGAAATTCAAAGACGAACGCCAACACGTCAGAAGTTCAGTATCTTATATGGTTTAAGAAATGCTGGGCCCCACAAATCCTAATCACAGGTAATGATAAATAACTGTAAGAAAAAAACAGATTAGAAAGGCTTATTTATTCATCTACAGTTATTTTTGTGGACATCATAATGTCTTAATCCAAAGTTAAAGGCACCACATATGATAGACTGAATTTTTAAATGTCTTAGATGATATCTATATTCTCACATGATATACTACGGATAAGTAATTCTGGGAATTTTAATAACCAACTGGTTTTAGAAACACCAGTTGGACATCAGAATCAGGAAAAGAAACAGGCCATTTACTTAGACTGAATAAATCTGTTGAGTATGACTTGCTTTCATTACGGTGACTGTGAGAATGGCATACCATAAGCATACAGCCCAACCAGAAAACTGCTAGGCTACGTTACAGAATTAACTTGTTTCTATACTGGTTCTTAAGAGGAGAGAAGACTGTGAAGTGTTAACTATCCTGGGTATTTCTTCCAACACCTTTTTGTATTTTGAAGAATGTGGTTATTAAATGCTGAAACATATCACAAAAATAAGGCAATAAAGAGAAGACTACACGTGCCTGGTCACCTAGAATGTGTTAAAAACCTGCCATAGACATAGCTTTATCTGTCTATACAGTCCTTTTTCTTTCTCTAGGTCAGTGCAAAGTCTGTCGCTTTTATTCTATAGTTATTTAATATAATGTTCTGGTTAACAACTACAAATAACGTAAAAATCGACTAAATAAGTATAGCTCTCCGTATGCAGTCGTTAATGAAGAATCAACATCAATGTGTATGTCTGATTTTGGCTGATGTTACTCAATTTCCTTTTCAATGACCTCCAGTGAAGAAAGAGGAGGTACCGTTTGACAATGACAAAGGGTGTTAAATGTTTAAAAAAAGAAAAAGCTGCGACAGCCTCTGGGAACAAAGGGAGAGATGCAGTCTGAGGCACGCGCCTGGGGCGAACGGGCCCTTGGCACCTGGCTATGAATGAGCACCCTGTGGACTCGCAAGCAGAAGCAGCCAAGCACATCTGCATTACAAGGCGGGGGTCTGTGAGGATGAGGGATCCGGCCGAGCTTCTTCCAAGGTTACATTTGCCAGCAGCGTGGCAGAGCTGACTCATCTCTGCGGGCTGGGTCACCCGCAGATTTTTAAACCTGGGACACGTTGATTTGCCATGGATTATCTTTCTCATTCTTTCACAGCCTAAATTCTACACAGCAACTGAGATCATTTGGCAACGTGTGCCTACATATATTCAAAGGCAAGGTCATCACATGCTGCTCTCGCAGGCTGGGGAATGTCTCCTCGTTAGCTGTGACGTTGTCAAGTACTTTCACACCACAGATAACCTGCTAATTGTGAACTTCCAGTGTGATGCTATGCAGTCAAGAAAATGAATGTGCACTTTGCATTTATTAATGAGAGTGATGTTTGGTGGTAAGAAAGCTAACATAGCTCTATCTATAGCACCAGCGAGACGACGTATGAGATACTGCAGCCAGTATACTCCAGCATATATATAGAAGAGATGCAGAGGACTTAGAGAGAACTTGACAGCAAGCTAAAGGCATAGCTGGAGATTTGGCAAACCTGCTTTATGGAGAAACTGAAGAAGTTCAAGCTATTTATGCAAGATGAGGTTAAGAGGGGAGGGAATCAAAATCTCTAAATATTCACAAAGAGGAATTTTGAAAAAGACCTTTTTAGCCCAGTAGACAAAAGCACAGGGAAAGACCAGGTCTGGAAAATAGCACTAGGCTTATGAAGGCTAGAAATAATGTACACACTTTTAGTCCACTGAGCACAGACAAGGCGCAGAAATTAACTGACGATCACATTAGCGGTATCGGGGGACGTGGCATTCTCTCCGTCTAAAATGAAAGCTTGACCGTCTGTCTTACATGGGTGCTGTAGCCCCGTCAAGAAGAGTTCTGCAGGCAGAGATGTCCCAGCCTGTGTTACACAGAAGGCCAGACTGGACAATCATGATGACTTGACAGGCTTTACATGCTTAATTCAACCTTTTTTTCCTTTTGTAACTCTTCTACTTGCCAGTGGCATTTACATATCTGAAGGCCAGAAATGGCTGCAATGATCATTCAGCCTTTTTTCTTTAGCAAAATACAGGCCGTCTAATTCCTCCTGTTTGTTCCCAACAGCCTGTATTTTTGGAAAAACATTTTCAGGGAAGACATCTAGGGACTGAAAACTCTATCACTGCTCTTGACATCCTTGCCTCGCTTTAAAAAGCATGTGCTTTATTTGTGGTCTGAATGTGGCTGGTTTCCAGTTTAAGCTCTTGGTTCTTGTATCTTTCTCTGCTGGGTCAAACAGCACATCACGTTGCCCCGCAATCTCTTTTTTCTCCACCTCTTGCATAACATTTGTGGGTATCTTCTGCATCCTCTCCAGTTTTTTAAACATTTTAAAAAATATACATAGCCATGTAAAGCATAAAGCTAGAAAATCTATGAGCTATTATCATTAGGTAATAGAAAGAAAAATGTCAGTGAGATACCAAAATGTACTCTAATGAGGCAAATTCTGTATGAAAAAGTAATGAAAGAAGTTCCAAGCCTTAGATTTTGCAATATGGGGCTGGATTATACCTTGCAGACGCTGCCTGCAGTTGCAGTAGCTCCATTCCAAGAGCACTGCACTTTATGGAAAACCTTTAAACATTCCTGGGAAGCACAACAACCGTCCCATTTCCCAAGCGGGCAGGAAAAGTTTACCCCAACAAATGAAACACAACGCAGTTTGCAAAGAGCTGCTGCTGCCAAGAGCTTAAATTTCAGAATCTACTTTCGATTACAGATGGCATTTTTGAAGGTTGAGCTCTGAATTAACTAGTAATAGCAGATGAAATAAAATACAGCCAGAGAATGCCCCTGTGACTACCCAAACTATGAAACACTTTATTCTATAAATACTGACAATTTTCCCCTGTCACTTCAAAATGCAAACTTAATCAAAGAGGCTTTGAAGATTGTTCTCCAACTTTGGATGTATGTCTGACTATCTGTAGGTATGAACTTTCGGAATTTCACTGACTAATCAAATAGCTGACATTTACCTTCAACTCCACTCCTTTGGACAATAAATGATAAGCAGTTAATGCCACTTCTGCTAGTTCTCCCTATCTGAACTATACAAATAGAATTCATTTTAAGAGACATTTTTATTTACTTCTGAATCCACTTAAAAAAAGGCAAATTGCAATATGCTGTCAGTCTTCAGCAGTCAGCATTTTAAATAACCCTTTGAGGTCATTGAAGATATGCCAATATTACCCTTTCCCAGGAACAGCCAGTGCTGTCTGTGCCACGGAGCAGACCCTGCGGGCTGACGGGCCCAGGTACCGAACGCACACGAGCTTTAGGTATTTCTTTTACCGTAGAAGCCGGAGCTCAGCCAATAAAGTTGGGTTCTGCTGGGCTTTCTCAGGGGTGGGTTGAGAGGCTTGTTCATGTTCCAGCCTGAGACGCTGAATTTCTTGGAGTATCTCCCTATAGAAATGACAGAGGGAAGATTGAAGAGGAAAAAGGTCAGCCTCTGCACTGCTCTTAAATACCGTTATAGCCCTTCAAGCGCTCTTTCTGTCACTCCCCGGCCTACGTACAGCCATTTTGTTTGCGTATGACTGGCACAGACTCAAACCCAAGACAGGTAAGTTAGCGCAGTCCTATGAATTGCTGTAATACACATAGAAAATTTATTACTTAATAAGAAGTATGAAATCACTTATGTCCCACACGCTGGCAATGTCTCTCCAAAACCTTTCATGCGGAATGGGCTAAAAGACTGTTCTAAGAGGAAAAAAGTTCCATTTTCAGCATAATCTGCATTGCACGTGCTGTAGGAAGGGCTCTGAAGCGGCACTGCCAGCACCCGCAGCCGTGCTGGCACCGGTTAGCTCCCCACTCACCTT
>NW_009212234.1:37349-38599 GCF_000690835.1 Fulmarus glacialis
AATAACAGCTCATAGTAACAGAGACAAACTGGCAAGGTCTCACAAAGGGGAGGCGACCAGCCAGCAGCCCAATTAAGGCCGCTGTGTTCTGCGTAGCCGGAGGGGAGGGAATGTGGCACTGACGGCCAAGGACTCACTTATTGAAATGGAAACCAAATCTTCTGAGAGTGAAGATTATAATCTCTAATTCTCCCCCCTGCTCTTTTTTAAAACTGCTGAGCTGCTCTCCTTGCAAGGTTTCATACCAGCACTAATTGAGATCTCCCTTATCTGTGATCTCGATGAATAATTTCGAATACCTGCAAGGTCTCTTGGTAGCGTAGTGAAGCTACGATGCTTACATGGTGCAAGGATCGAGCTGTTCCCGTGCTCTCCAGGAACTGGTTCTCCTCCAAACTAACCTTAAGAAGTATTTTTACCTGGGGTGCTGAGGGTGCCTTGGCACGGGGCCGTGCAGGCAGCAAGCTCACACACGCCAGCTGAGGCGCAGCTGGAGCACCGGAGACACGAGCATGGCTACGGGGCCAGCACATCGTCGGGCACCCGGAGAGGCTCCGCAGGCAACCTACATGTGCCTGTGCCGTACGGCACATGGGGTTTGCAACTGCTCAACGGCTTGCTTTTTAGAGCTGCACCCTCTTAGTTTCTCTTAGCCAGAGAAACATGAACTCGAACTGTGGGTGCTGAAGAAGCAGGTAAATGCAAATACAGTATTATGATAAAACCAGAGCGATCTCTTCTTAACAGTCCCTCTGGAGCAAGAAGAATCATCGAACCATAGAATGGTTTGGGTGGGAAGGGACCTTCAAAGGCCATCTAGTCCAACCCCCTGCCGTGGGCAGGGACATCTTCAACTAGATCAGGTTGCTCAGAGCCCCGTCCAACCTGACCTGGAATGTTCCCAGGGATGGGGCATCCACCACCTCTCTGGGCAACCTGGGCCAGTGTCTCACCACCCTCAGTGTAAGCAATTTCTTCCTTCTATCTAGTCTGAATCTCCCCTCTTCTAGTTTAAAACCATTCCCCCTTGTCCTGTCGCAACAGGCCCTGCTAAAAAGTCTGTCCCCACCTTTCCTATAAGCCCCCTTTAAGTCCTGAAAGGCCGCAGTAAGGTCTCCCCGGAGCCTTCTCTTCTCCAGGCTGAACAACCCCAACTCCCTCAGCCTGTCCTCATGGCAGAGGTGTTCCACCCCCCTGATCATTTTGGTGGCCTCCTCTGGACCCGCTCCAGCAGGTCCATGTCTGCCCTG